>NC_062198.1:2197449-2207449 GCF_912470025.1 Vespa velutina | reverse complement strand
TTATCACACCTACACACACATACACACACACACACACAGAGAAAGAGAGAGAGAGAGACAAACTAAAAGGTCCTGAGCATTAAGGGAAAAGAATGGAAAAATAAGGAAAAGATCTCGAATGGCAGACAATGAAAAGGAATGCATCGAATGTGAATGCTTGACGTGAGATACGATGGGGAACGATCGTGAACCTGTTGATTCTTAAACTTTTCTTCGAGCTGATAGGATGTAAAAGAAAATGATGAAAAGAAGAATGCGATTATTCAAAAAAAAAAAAAAAAAAAAAGAAAAAAAAAAAAATTCATCGTTGAGAAGCGTGAATAACTGAATTACTTTACAACTTTATTATACGAAATATTTCTCGTAATAAATAGAAGAGAATCAATTTTTATAACTAATGAAAATTAATCGAAAGTGACAAAGAAAAAATGTCTGCAAATAAATGAAAGATTCGTCGTTGCAGAAAACGATGCTTTTTTCTTTTTTTTTTTTTTTTTTTTTTTTTTTTTTTTTTTTTTTTTTTTTACGAAAACAATTAAATTATTATCGAAAATTTGTCATACAAAATAATTCTTATAAATTCAACAAAAAAAAACCATTAAAATGAATCAGAAAGAAACGTTTATATAACTGACGTAGATATATCAAAGATTCATCATTGAAAAGACAATTCTATTTTTTACAAAAAACAATTAAATTACTATCGAACTTGTCACACGAACTATTTCTTCTATTATAAAAGAAAGAAAAGAAAAGAAAAGAAAAGAAGAAAGAAAAAAGAAAAAAAAAAGAAATAAGGGAAAGAATTAATTTTCAATTCCCATAAAAATAAATCGAAAGACATAAGATAAAATTATCATGGATATATAAAAGGTTCGTCGTTGAAAAACAAAAAGATTCTATTTTTTACAAGAACAATTAAATTATAATACTATCGAACTTGCCGAAGGAATTATTTCTTCTAATATCGAAAAAAAAAAAAAAAAGAAAAAAAAAAAGGAATTAATTTTCAAAAATAAATCGAAAGACACAACGAACATTATCGTACATATAAAGGATTATCTCTCAAAGAAAGATAATTTGTAAATCAACAATGAAACATACGATACAAATTATTTCTAATAATATCGTGGAAAACGATTAATTTCTAATCATCATCAAAAATAAATCATATCAAACATTAAATAATATATATAGTTACACGTATTTATACACGTTGTTTAAATTTCATTCGACGAATTATGAACACAAAGAAGGATCAAGAAAAGACGGCAAATAGATTCTCCTTGTAGGCTGTATATTGCAAGAATGGTTGACGATGGTATAGAGCTGGTGGTAGTATATAGTGGTGATGGTGGTGGTGGTGGTGAATCGTGAAAAGAGAAGGGATGAGACGGTGACGTTGGAAAAGCCCGAGGGAAATACGGAGATCCTCGCACAAGCGTCCCTTTGCTCCTGCTCATTTTTCCCTTTTATGCGTTCCATTCGTTCATGTCACTTCCTATGCTTGCACTCGCTTTGTGGTCGTGTATCTTTATACATACACACGATACACACACACACACACACACACACACATGTATGTAAACACACACGTATATATATATATATATGTGTGTGTGCGTGCGGACAAAAATGGACAGTGTACATTGGTATGTACTTCTCTATCTTTTTCTTTTCCCTTCTTTCCTGTTAAAGTAAGAAAAGATGGTAGGCGAAAGAAGGCCGACTCCATTCTTAGAATATTTAGATGGGATGAAATATATTTTATTTAAAGGATCAAGAAGAAACAATACTTTACTTTGAAACTACGATGAGAAGGGGAAAGAAAACAACTGTAAGAATGTATTGAATTCTTGTCGAAAGTCTTGACAATGTTATGTTATGTTTATATACAAAGGAGACAATGTTTATATCTATCTCTCTTTGTCGTTATAATACGACGTTTCTTGATCACGAATAAAATTTTTCTTAGTAATTGTTTCAAAATAATACCTAAGATAATGTCCTTCGATAAGAGGAGAATTGAAACGACCTTTATACAATGGCAACAAAATAATGACGATCTTTTGAGCACGACGACTCTCTATGAGACTCCCTCTTCTTTACATTCTTAGTCGATTCTCGTACGTTGAACGATGCACTAGTCCAGTTAATCTACTTAATTAAAAATAAACACTGACGTCGTTCATAGCAGAGAGAAATATCTCAGTCTGAACGTACCAAGTCTTCGTACGGTTTTCATAAAACAAACGAAGTAATTCAAAATTCGTATTCCCCTTCGTATTTCTAATAAGCTTATTTTCGGAAAACACGAAAAATATATAAGATCAACTATCTATGTATGTACATACATCTATTATGATTTCTTTCTTATTAAATAAAATAACAATTTCTTTTCGTTATATTTTTATAATATATGACATATCTTAAGTTATTTATTTATTATGATAATAATTATTTTCACTTTATTTAAATTTTTACATAATATTCGATTATGTAATATAATATGTGACATAATTAAAATTATTTATTTATTAGGAGAATAATTATTTTGTTTAAATATTTATATTTTATTATATAATTATATTTAAATTAAATATATATATATATATATATATATTTTTTTTTCTTTCTTTCTTTTCTATTCTCGATAAAATATCCAAAAGACATTTCAACGTCATAAGAATAAATCGGAAGAAATATTTAAAATTATATATCGTGCATAGATAAAAGATTAATCATTGAAAAAAAAAAATTTTCAGATTCAATTTTTCTTTTCTTTTCTTTTCTTTTTTTTTTTTCATATAAGAATAATTAAATCACTATCGAATTTGATCACAAAAAGTTTCATTATTCAATAACTAAGAGGGAATTGATTTATATATCATTATCACGTAGGATTTATTTTCTTTTAAATTCGCGGATAGCCAATAGTAACAAATCTATCGAACGAGATAAACGATTTAACGATCGAACGAATGAACGAACGAATGGCGGATGAGTTACAACGTATACATAAAGTATATCAAACCATTTCCATTGGGTCCTCTATATCAGGCATTTGGTTGGTATTGCCTATGGTACTGCATAGTATGTGCTCAGGCTTCCCACAAATCCGCAAATTGCTGGTCCTGACCCCCTAATTAACGCATACTTCTCCACAATTTTCCAAAAGGGAACAAACACATCGAGTACCAACCTCTTTCTCTTTAGTCCACTACTAATAGCCACTTCTCAACGTTACCAGCACACCTTTTCACTGCCGTTGTCTCCATTCGTTGTTTCAACCTCTCTGTAGTCACTTCTTCTTCATGTACTCTCGACAGAGTTTCCAACGAGTCGTTAGTTAGACCTAAATTAATCTAAGACTAAGGCTAGTTCTATTCCTTACTAGTGTTCCATCTACCAAGGGAAAACGTTCTCCATTCTACTACTAAAGCTTTAAATTTATCCTCTAACGAAGAGAAAACGAATGTAACGACGAAAAAGACGTAAAGTGGATGAGTACGTGAACGAAGAAACGAATTATATCGCAAATTACGTAATATCCTGGAAAAAAAAAAAGAAAAAAAAAAAAAAGAAAGAAAAAGAAAAGAAAAGAAAAAAAATCTTTGACCTAAGAACTCGTACTAACTTTTAACTCGTTCTCCTTTTTTTACTTTCTTTTCTTTTTTCTCTTATTTTTCTTAAAGGTCATCGAAAGGAAAACAACGAGATAACATCCTTTTTTTTTTTTTTATTTCTTTCTAATTAAACTATCCACTATCTCGATCATTGCTTTCGATAAAATTCATTCAACACACACACACACACATGTAAATAGATATATATATATATATACATACGTACATACATATATTGTAGTATATGTAAATATTTATAAAGTGATATATGACAATCTTATTGTTTATAAATTAAATTATTGAGTAAATTATTGGTAATAAATATTTGTATATATATAAATATATATATTCACTTGTATTTACATATATTGTAATATTTATAAAGTAATATATGAGAGTTTTATTTTGATAATAAATTGAAAAGAATTGATCGAGGTATTTTATCTTATCTTTTAAAACTAGTTCGACGTATTAATTCTTAAATGATATTATCAAATATCAAAAGTAATTCGATAACGTTATTACTACTAATAATCTAAATAAATATTCTAAACGAATATAGTACGTATTATTATATCAGTTGTTACGTTTTTTCTTTTTTTTATTTTTATTTTTATTGTTCCATTAATAATAATAAAAATTGAAATTCACTAATATACAGGATATTTCGTAAATCATTAATTTCTAATTATAATATATTATAATTCTTTGTTTCCTTCCTTTTCTTTTCCTTCTTTTTCTTTTTTTCATTTTTTCTTTTTTTTTTTTTTTGTTTTTTACTTTTTTATTATATATCAAATATGTCGCGATTATAAGATATCATAAACATTAATATAAATTTGTCAAATATTTTAAAACGATTATTCGAGTTGATATTTCGAAAGAAAATGGTACGACACTTTCGTTATATTCTTTTAACAGTTCAGATACAATTATGAAAATGGGAGTTCCTTTATTACAATGATACGTCAAAGAAAATCCTTCTTGGACCTTCCAGTACCATTTTCCAAAGTCCAAATGTCTCTAAAAACAAACGTGAAAGAAAATAAAGAAAAAGAAGAAGACGACGAAGAAGAAGAAGAAGAAGAAAAGATCGAAAGAAATCGTCGTTGAATATCGTTTTACAAAATACAAAAGGTCAACCATCTTCGGACTTTTTCCATCACCCGAATTGTATAAGAACCAACGTTAAGGCAAGAAAGAGAAAGAAAAGAAGAAACACAACAATCCTTGGGACATCGTATCGTTCGACTTTAACTCGAGCATGTTCGCAATCCGAGTCCCGAGCAAACGATAATTGACTTTGTTTCCAACTCGTTTCCCACTGTAGACTATCTCGCACCGAAAGTCATCCTGGAAAGTGCAAACCCAGTGTGTTCTTATACATCTACATCTACACAATCTAATGTTAGTTTTACGACTAGTAAAAAAGAAAAAGAAAAAGAAAAGAAAACAATAATAATAATAATAATAATAATAATAAAAAAAAAAAAAAATAATAATAATAATAATAATACAAGAAAAAGATTAAAAATAGGCGAAATGTTAGCTTTACGATTGGTAATAAAAAAACTAATAATAATTAAAAAAAAAAAAAAAAAAAAAAAAAAAAAAAAAAAAAAAAAAGAAAAGAAAAGAAAAGACAAAAAGTAGACACAAGATTTTAGCTTCACGACTGTTAGAAAAAGAAAAGGAAAAGAAAGAAAAGAAAAAAGAGGACGAAACGTTAGCTTTACAACTGTTAAAAAAAATAAAGAAATAAAAAAGTAAAAAAAGAATAAAAAAAAGTACAATAGAAAAAAAGAGAGAGATAAAAAAGTAGTATAAGAAAGATATAAAAAAAAAAAAAAAAAAAAAGTAAAATTAAATGAGAATTCTATGCGAAGTCACCTGATATCGATCGTGATATTATCTTGATATAAATATATTTAATGCTATATTTAATTTATTTTTTATATGCTTCTTAAATATCTCGTCTTAACAAGTGTTTCTTTCTTTTTTCTTTTTCATATATATATATATATATATATATACATATATATACATATATATATATATATGTAACAGTCTCACCAATGATTTTCGTACCAAATCAATTGGTCGGAGCACCAGCTGGTACCAACGTGACGATCGATTGTCACACCGAAGCCTATCCTCGTGCAATGAGCTATTGGTTCCTAGGGGATGAAATGATACTCACGAATGAGAAATACACAACTAGTATAATGGAAAATAGCTACAGGGCTCATATGAAATTGCACATAAGGAATCTTCAAGCTGGTGATTTTGGAAATTATCGATGCATCAGTAAAAATTCATTGGGCGAGACAGAAGGTTCTATAAGGCTCTATGGTAAGTAGTTTTTCGTATAATTAAAATGATTAAATTCATTAATTAATTAAATAATATTTCAAATAATTCAATATAATTATATCATTGATTAATTAAATAATATTTACAATGATTGAAATAAGTCAGATAATTTCGAAAGATGAATTTTTTTTCTTTTCTTTTCTTTTCTTTTCTTTTCTTTTTTTTTTTTGATAATAAAACGAACGAAAATTTTATCAATTTTTATTCTCCCGTATAAATATTTATTCGAATGTAAATATTGCTTGACACGTTTTAAACGTAATATGTCTTATATCTCGATTATATATCGATTAAATCGTGGAGAGATGATTTAATGAACGATGATGATTATTATTCTTGTTCTTTTTTTCTTTTCTTTTTTTTTCTCTTCTTCTTCTTCTTCTTTTTTTTTTCCTAGAAATCCCAAAACCTTCGGCGCCACCCAAGGCAACGGAAATCAAGAGCAGCGCCAACAAAGAAGGTGAGACTTTTACTAATCGTTAAATTCATTGTCTTAAGTGTTATTATTTAATCAAGCGATCATTAAGTTCCAATTAAACAAAAACTTGTATTTCTCGTGCAATCGTACGTTCTCGCAATTATGTACATAATACACAACGTTAAAGTGACTTAAATTGAAAGAAAAAGAAATAAATAAATGAATGAATAAAAGAAAGAGAAAGAAAAAAAGAAAGAAAGAAAGAAAGAGAAAGAAAGAAAGAAAGAAAGAAAGAAAGATAGAAAGAAAGAAAGATAGAAAGAAAGAAAGATAGAAAGAAAGAAAGAAAGGAAAAAACGAAAAGAGTCCAATTAAACGAAATAATCAGTCGAAAGGCGCGAAATAAATCTTATATAAATAATAATGATAATATCATAATCAATGTGAAGTATTTTCAAAATAGGAAAAATATTTCGAAACTGATTCAATTTCGTTGAAATCATAACGCCATATATTCGCGAAAATATGTACATATGTACATACGTATGTATATATATATATATATATATATGTATGTACGTATGTAGAACGAACGTTCCGCGTTGTTTCGTATAATAATACCAGCTTTTATTTTGTCAAACATATTGCATATTTAATTTCTCCTCACGTCACGTTTATCGAATTTTTTTTCACTATCCTTTATCGCCATTCTTTTTTTTTTTTTTTTTTTTTTTTTTTTTTTTTTTTTTTCCTTCATTTTTTTCATTTTTCTTTTTCTATTTATTTATTTCACTGGCAAAAGTAATTTAATCGACTCACATTCTCCCTTTAATAGCGTTAATGGGAAGATATAAACAAACGAAGAGAAAAATATAATATGTATTTCTGTGAGTTCACATTGGTACACGTGTATATATACATATATATATATATATATATATATATATATGAGAGAGAAAGAGACAGAAAGAAAAGTAGACATATCAACAAACGTGTGTCATGGTTCTTTAAAACAACGACAAAAAAAAAAAGAAAAAGAAAAAAAAAAAAAAAGAAAGAAAGAAATGAAAGAAAAGAAAAAAAAAAGGGGGACAAAAAGAAAAAATAAAGAAGGAAAATCTCGCATATCACGTATTTTCATACGGATAAATAAAGAAATCGTTTATATTTTCGAAATATAACGAAAGTATTCTACTTACATTGATAATGGCGACCGTTAAATTCGAACAGACTTTAAACAGATATGTATATGTACACGTCGTTTTAATAACGTCGTCTATAAATGAAATATCGATTTAAAAAGGATATATCATTTTTCTTTTTTTTTCTTTTTTCTTTTCTTTTCTTTTCTTTTCTTTTCTTTTCTTTTCTCTTTTCTTCTCTTTTCTTCTCTTCTCTTCTTCTCCTCCACATATATACGAGCACTTATAAAATTCAAAACGAGATCTTTCGAGATAAATCGTTCCAATAAATCTAACAGATACGACGAAATCGTCGATCAAATAAACAAAATCATCCTTCGTCGAATTAATTAAACGAACGGTTATGGTTATTAATTATTATTGCACCCATCGCCCACCTCCACTAATAACCAACGCTGCCTCCTCACACCCATTCGCCTCTTTCTCTCTCTCTTTCTCTGCACCCTCCCCACCCTACATAAATGAATTAACAGGTTGATGTACCAAAGAAAACTTCGTTATCCTCTTTGAAACATACATAGAATTCTATTTTAATTTACGTTGGCGTTAAGAACTACCATAGAAAAATCATATAATCACGTTCGATTAAATTAATTAATCGACTTATCACGTTGTTCGTTCAAGAAACACAAACGTCGTCCATTGTTCTTAAGATAAAAGTGAACATATGTAAAGAAAGAGAGAAAGAGATGGAGAAAGAGAGATAGAGAGATAGAGATAAAGAAAGAAAGAGAGAAAAAGAAAGTGTGTGTATGTGTGTGTGTGTGTGTGTGTGTGTGTATGAGAATCATAAGCTATGGAAGGAAGGAATAGTTAGCCCAAGGCAGTATAGAATCTTTTCAAAGTGATCTTTATATTAGTCATAGCGGTACACTATGCACACTGGGAATTGTATTATTAAAGCATTGCGAATAAGTTGGGCGGATGCCTAGGTCAGGTCCCAGTGGTTCTGCCCTCAGTTTTCCCTCCCTCTCTCTCTCTCTCTCTCTCTCTCTCTCTCTCTCTCTCTCTTTCTCTTTCTCTGTCTTTCTCTCTTCTACCTCTTTCTCTCTTACTCTTACGTTCGCTATACCTTCCCTCTTTCTCTTGCTTCTCTACCATCTCTCGGTCTCACGAAACCAATCTCAATATAGTGCATTATTAACGCCATACAAGGCACAGTCACGACGGTATTACCACCATTAAGCTTTACAATTTTACCGCATACCCGTGCACCGCACTATTTCTATTCCCTTCCTCCCTCCATCCTCTCCATACACACACACACACACACACACATATATATATATATATATATATATGCACACACACGCGTGCACGCACACGCAAACATCTACTCATCCTCCTCCTCCTCCTCCTTCTCCTCCTCGTCCTCCTCGTCCTCCTTTGGCTGAGGTTGAACTGTACGTGGATTATTGTTATATATCCTTCTTCATTTCTCTATCTCTCTTTCTCTTAAGAAATTGGTGTTTCTAACGAACGATTATTATTGCTTTTGAATGTGGTTATTATCACTGACCGGAGTCCCACTAATCAAGCTTTTCTTTTCAAAGCAACGCGATCCTATTAACTACTTGACATTGAATTAATGTTAAAATCTTAAGGAGAGAATTATTCATGTCGTTCCTTTTGTTTTGTTTTCTACTATCTTTCTCATGCAGAAAATAGGAAAAGGTAGATGAGACACGATCTTTACCATCTTTCAGTATGAAACAAGAGGTCGTCGAGCTTGGGACGAAAGAGCTTGTTCACTTTCTCTCTCTCTCTCTCTCTCTCTCTCTCTCTCTCTCTCTCTCTCTCTTTCTTTCTTTCTAACATACACATATACATATGCTCGTGAATTCTTCTCTTACCGTTGATAACGGCAGCTACATCACTATTTATTTTATAATCTTATTACGCGACACGGCTTGTGAAATAAAACTTTGAAATGACATGGGAGAGATATAGAGAGATAGATATAAATAGACAGACAGACAGAAACAGAGAAAGAGAGAAAAAGAGAGAAAGAGAAAGAGAGAAAGAGAGAGAGAGAGAGAGAGAGAGACTGTGCGTGTCCACAGAAAACTCATTACGAGAAATGTTTCTACGTTTCGTATCTTCCTATGAAACACGTTCGTTGAAATTTTCTCTCTTTCTATCTCTATCTTCTCTCTCTCTCTCTCTCTCTCTCTCCCTCTCTCTCTCTCTCTCTCTTTCTCTGTCTCTCTCACTATCTATTTATCTATCTATCTATCTATCTATCTATCTATCTATCTATCTATCCCTCTTTCTATTTCTATCTTTGTCTCGATCTCTCGTTTCGTGTCGTATCGTAGAAGAAATAAAAATTTTTCACTCGGGAACAAATTCAACTCGACGATTTAATATACCGTATGCTT
>NC_062198.1:2177449-2192449 GCF_912470025.1 Vespa velutina | reverse complement strand
AAAAGAAAAGAAAAGAAAAAAAAAAAAAAAGAAAAAAAAGAAAAAAAACAACAACAACAAGAAAAATAGACAATTATTAATAGATACGTTGATTGTCAATTTAATTTTCTATATATTGATATATCACGTATTAATATATTTCGCATAATAACTTTTTCACGTATCGTTACTGTGACAAAATAAAATTCATTGTCGTAATTTTTACCTTAAATAATTATCACATTAATTGTACGATAAATTGTATCATTGATTGACGTATTCCCCCTCGTGAAAGAAATTTCATTTGCAAATAGATCCCTGAAAAAGAAAATTAAAAAAAAAAAGAAAAAAAAAAAAAAAAAAAAAAAAAAAAAAAGTCGCTCGCGCGCCATCAGTTTTGTCGTCGCTTTTATGTAAATAAAAAAACAAAAAAAAAAAAAGGACAAAGAAAGAAATTATATGACGTTCCATCTGCAATTTCTTTATCTCACGGAGAAGAATAATAGCCGATTGAAAAAGTGGGAAGTTTCCCTTAAAAGTGGGAAGGTCATTCGTAAAGATCGAACGACATTGAACGAAGAGAGACATTCCGTTTGATTTTCTCGCGCGAAAGCATGCTTTGTCCGTTCGATGGGACAACGTGATCGTTGGGACATCGAATGCAACAAGTTGAACTTGGCTCGTTTTCAAAGAAGCTGTTGGAATTGATCAAGCTGACACGCGAAAGCTCGTTTTACAGCGTCACTCCAAAACGAACGATTGTATTGAATTCTTAGTTTATTTTCTAATCGATAAAAAAAAAAAAAAAAAAAAAAAAAAAAAAAAAAGAAAAAAAAAAGAAAAAGAAATAATACATTCGAATTCGTGAAGATTAGCCGATACGAAAAAATCGCAATTTTTTTTCCCGTTCGAACTTTTTTAATCCCGACGTTTCTAAAGCACATCGACGAAATCACTTCTTTTTCTTTTTTTTTTTTTTTTTTTTTTTTTTTTTCTTTTTTTTTTTTTTTAATCCCTCCATTAAGACATTAGATTTAAACGAAAAAAAAAGAAGTACATTCCGAATCAATGTCTTTTTTCTTTTATTAATGTTTTTAAAATATAGAAATTATTGAAATATCTACAGAAAAATTTGAGATAAAAATCAGACATTCTGAGATATTTGTCGAATTGTAATGTATTGAAAAAAAAAAAGAAATAATAGTAGTAATTTTCTTTTTTTTTTTAAGTACATAATACTAATTCTTCTAATCCTCTTCAAAATCAACCACTATTAAAGAATAAAACAAAATAGAAGAAACAGAAGAAGAAGAAACAGAAGAAGAAGAAGAAGAAAAAGAAGAAGAAGAAGAAGAAGAAGAAGAAGAAGAAGAAGAAGAAGAAGAAGAAGAAGAAGAAGAAGAAGAAGTTACAACGACAAGTAACAAATATCCTCTCTCGCGACTTTTCAATCAAGCCAAATCACAAATGTACGCAACGGAAGATATTATAACGCCAACAACAACAACAACAACAACAACACCAACGATGACAGCAACAACAACAACAATAACAACAACAACAACAACAACAACAATTGCAGTAACAAGCGACGATGATCGATCGTTTTGATATGAAAAACATGATGGATGCCGAAAAGACAGCTTGCTGCCAGTCACGGATTCGAAGTTTTTTTTAGCTGACAGAAGACAACGCTGACGCTCTTTAATCTCCGTTCTTCGATAGAAGCTTCAACTTCCATTTGAATACGTTTGAGTTCGATACATCGACGTGAATCTAGTTTGAATGCTGCACGCGACGACTTTACGCGCGTGATGTGGAATAGTGCTGTGTAGAGAGAAATAAAAAGAGAGAGAAAAAAAATAGAAAAAGAAAGAGAGACAGAGAGAGAGAGAGAGAGAGAGAGAGAGAGAGAGAGAGAGAGAGAGAGAGAGAGGTGGTTGTGCATGCTGGATTATCGATGGATAGAGAAAGAAAGAGATATATGATAAATGTTTAACATCCTAACAATGATATTGGACGATCCATGAAAAAAGATATTAAAACAAATAAAATAAAAAAGAAAAAGATCGAGAAAGATAGAGATAGAGAGAGAGAGAGAGAGAGAGAGAGAGAAAGAAAGAGAGAGAGAGAGAGAGAGAGGGAGAGAGAAAGAGAAAGGGAGAGAGAAGGTACATATATATATAAAAAAAAAAAAAAAAAAAAAAAAAAAAGTCCTCTCCGAAAAGAATCGCACAACTTGTGCGCGTTTTTGCGCTTATCCTATGACTGGGTCACATGAGAAAAGGTCCTAATCTATTTTCAGGACGAGCGAGCACACCTCCACCAGCAAAAAGGCCGACCACCGTGTGGCCATCCTCTTACAACCCGTATTCTCCGAAAAGGACGGAAAGACCATCGCCACCGAGCGAAGAGAGGGTCGACAGGCCTGAACAGAAACTACGTGGTGGTTACAGTACAGGTGAGGCTTTCATTCTCTCACCTGACCTCGACACCCTTCCATCTTTTCTCTCTCTCTCTCTCTCTCTCTCTCTCTCTCTCTCTCTCGCTCTGTCTCTATCTATCTATCTATCTATCTATCACACATAAACACATAACCACATATATGCTCACTCACTTATTTTCTCTTTTCATTTTATTTTTCAACACTTTGGTCCATTCATCGAAATGTCATTTCTCTTCGTCAGTCATCTCTATCTATCCATCTACCTATCTACCTCTCTCTCTCTCTCTCTCTCTGTCTTTTTTCCTCACTTTCTTTCTCTTTCTCTCTCTCTCTCTGTTTCTCTCTCTCTCTCTCTCTCTCTCCCTCTCTCTCTTTCTATCGCTTTAGTTTCTTTTTTAAATATTTATTTTCATTCATTTAACATCATTATATATATTGTACATATTATAGCTCGTGTAATGGCTTTAAATGACTTTAAATTTTAAGCTTACAGGATCGATGAGAAATATTTTCCATTTTCGTTTTTTGTTTGTTTGTTTGTTTGTTTGTTTGTTTATTTGTTTATTTGTTTACTTGCTTTATTTATTTATTTATTTAATTAATTATTTATTTATTTATTTATTTACCAGATATATCCATTATATTGATCTATCTTACTGTTCCTCCTGTTTCTTTTTTTCTCCTTCTTCTTTTTCTTGTTATATCATCTCCTTTTTTTCCCCGTTTTTTCGCGTAGCAATCAACCCTTTCCTTTCTCTTTCTTCCTCGTTTCTTTTCATCGGAACAGCCGCCGAACGTTTTTTCATCCAAGCGTCACATACACACTCCGCTCGCTTTTAATTTTCTTCGAGGCTACGAATCTCCAAATCATGCAAGTTCAAAGAAAAACTCAAAGTACTTAGGTGCAACTCGTATCATGGATAGGACAGAGGGGAAGGGGAAAGAATTAAGAAAGGAAAGAGGAAATACGTGAATTCTCTCTGTGTGAAATATACAAGGTCATTGTTTCTTTTTCCTTTTTTCTTTCTTTCTTTCTTTCTTTCTTTTTTTCTTTTCATAAAACTCTTCTACTCTTTCTTTCTCTCCTTTCCTCTCTCTCTCTCTCTCTCTCTCTCTCTCTTTCTCTCTCTCTCCTTCTTTCTCTTTCTCTTTCTCTTTCTCTCTCTTAAAACTTAAGATATTCCATCCATTTACCAGATCGAAATGCGCAACGATCCGATATCGTATTCTCTCGTCGACTCTATCGTTCCACTCGAGAGCTCGAACGTTATCCTTTGGAAGGATAATCCTATCGTAAGATTCCTTTTAGGATCACTTGCCCTTGGAGTAGGTAGTATTCCAACACTTTCGAAAATTCGCAAACTTTCCAAAGTGTCAGCACAATAGATAGATCGATCTATCTATCAAAAGTTATATCAGTAATAACATTATAATTTGTTAGAACATAATTGAAATTATTTTGTTACGTCAAATTATAATAAACATAATTGCAATCGTAGTTTTCTTAAGTTCTCATGAGCCCATCGATAAATCAATCGATTATTATTACAAGCAAACGTATTCAATTTTAATACATAAAGCAACTTATTTTATAATATCAAAATAATACCATATATATATATATATATATATATATATATATATATATATATATATATGAATAATCATCGTTTATTATTAAACCACATAATTATAATCAATCGTACGTATCGATTGCATATCTATGATTGAACATTTTACATCTATCGAAAATTACTACATATTCCTGTATAAAGCCTATCGAAATGATACATATCGGTCTACATATATCAATATATATCGATACAAACGATTTCAAGTACGCGCAAGCTCGTATAGAGAATTTAATCCCTAGAATGATATTAGGGAACGATCCTACTGTGTCATTTCCCATTGACTTTCATCCATTAATACTCATTAGCCAAGCAAATGTTATCTATCTATCTGTCTATCTGTCTATCTATCTATCTATCTATCTATCTATTTACTTCTCTCTCTCTCTCTCTCTCTCTCTCTTTTTTTCTTCTCTCTTTTTCTAAAGCAGAGATTCCCAGAATATGGATCAGATAAAATATTAAAATATGTGAATAATTTATACATGTTCATCGAAAAAATTTTATTCCTCGATAAATCTAGAACGAACAATTCAAAATCGTTTCAATTAAAAATCACATGAGAATTATTATTTTTATTTAGTTTCTTTTCAACTTGCAGATACATATATACATACATTATTATACATATATATATATATATATATATATATATATATATATATATATATATAAACAAAATTATGAATTGTTTATCTATCAACTCTCGAAAGTAAATTACATTTTCTAGTGCGTTAAGAAAAATTATCATTTTCGAGAACGAACAAGATTCTTGGCCCGTGAAAGATAAAAAGAAAAAAAGAAAGTTTGAAAGGAAAAGCTCTAGGGAATAAAAACTTTCTAATTTTCGACGAATGATATATATAGAAACAAAAACAAAAATAATAATAACAACAGATAACGGATCTCTCTTCCCTTTAATACCCCACCTCTCATCTCTACCCTTAAAAAAATAAAAAAAATAAAAAAATAAAGAAAAGAAAAGAAAAGAAAAGAAAAGAAAAGGAAAAAAGAGGGAAAAAGAGAACATAAAAAAATTCTCTTCCCTTGTTCGATTTCAACTTACTCGTGAGACATATATACATATATAATTCAACGTACGAACTTTCCCTTTAACCGAAGCGAACAGATCAACGAATGGTAGCTTAGAAGAAAAGTAAGAAAAGATTTCGAAATGTCATCGATAGCAAAGTTAGAACGAAGTGCTCTAATAGAAAGAAAAAAGAAGGAAATAATAAAGAGAGAGAAAGAAAGGGAGAAAGAGAGAGAAAGAGAGAGAGAGAGAGAGAGAGAGAAACACTTCTACCATACTATAAAAAATATTATAATGCAAGTTGTAAGAAAAACGGAAAGATACGTAACAAGTTCGTTTTATTTCTGCAGCGGGACGCATTAAAGGTGCAACGATAGTTCCTTTAACGCCATCTTTCTATGTTCACTTTCATGTTTTTCCTCGCGTTCGTTTGTTCTCTTCTTGAACAAACAGACAACGTAAAATAAAGAACGTACATACATAGCAATTCTCGATCTATTTCTTTGTTTCTTTTTTTTTTTTTTTTTTTTTTATTCTTTACTTCTTTCTTCCTTTTCTTTCTTTCTTTCTTCTTTTCTTTCTTTCTTTTTTACTTTTCCTCTCTTTCTTACTAGTGCACATCCGCTCTGTGAATATCTAATCTAATAAAATAGTGATATAATGTTTTCTACCTTTAGAAAAGCGAGAAAGAAAGAGAGAATGAGAGAGAATGAGAGAGAATGAGAGAGAGAGAGAGAGAGAGAGAGAGATGCAGTCGTTGCAGTCGTTGCAGAGCAACATTTGCGTGCTATATGTCTATGTACGTGTAACGGATACGGTTCTTCCTTACGACCGGCTGTTGCAGCTGCAACTTGGACAAATAAAGGATATACTTTTTCGTAGAGCAGGATACCCAAGGAATCTCGAACTGTAACGTCTTAACATTACGAAAGAAAAAGAGAGAGAGAGAGAGAGAGAGAGAGAAAGAAAGAAAGAGAGAGAGAACACGAAGAACATTTTCTTTTTCTTTTTCTTTTCTGTTATTTTTTTTTTCCTTTCTTTTTCCTATTTCATTTCCCTCTTTCAAAAACTATCACTTCGAGAATGCAAGGATCGTCCAACGATTGTTCTTTTTTTTTTTTCCTTTTTCTATTTCCCTCTTCTTTGTTTTTTTCTTTTTTTCCTTTCATTATTTATCTTTTCTTCCTTTTCCCTCTTATTACTCTTCTCTCTCTCTCTCTCTCTCTCTCTCTCTCTCTATCTCTCTTTCTCTTTCTCTTTCTCCGTCTCTGTCCTTTGTTTTTAACATCCAAACGAAATCCTTTTGCATATGTGTTAGAGTATTACGAGGTAGCATGAAGAATAGAGAGTATTATCTCGTTTCCGTGTAAGATTAATCGATGACTATTAAAGCTCAACAGGCAGTCAGGATGCGATCGATCGTTGCCAAAGTATTAGCATAACTCTGCAATCTGCTGCATTTATTTGCCATACAAACTCGTTGGAACATAGGGCTCTTCCTAACAGTCGACTTAATCTTATCTACGTCAAGATAATTTGTGATTAATATTAGACGATTTTACTATTGATAGATTCACATATATATATATATATATATATATATATATATATATATATATATATTGTTCTACACGTTAATTATTATACATATATACATATATATTATTTATCTATTATCTCTAATATTATTAAAAATATTATCTATTAATATATATATATATATATTTTTTTTTGGAAATAAACAAACAAACGAACAAAAAAGATATATATATATATATCTTATTAATAAATTCATTTTTTTAATTATTATTTTCTTTTTATATAATAATTTTCATTGATTATTCCGTTGAGGCTTTTTTTTTGTACTTATAATAAAAAATTTATAAAATATAAACATATACATATATATATACATATTTTCTATATATATATATATATATATAGAAAAGCCTTAACGCGTAGAAGTTAACGCAACAGCGTCTAGCAGGTTACTTGAAATATGCATGCCCTCGTCCTTTAGCACATTTAGCTAGAAATTACGTAGGAGTAACACGCGCTTCCTCTATAGCACCATGTTAATATTAACTACGAGCCCTCTCGAATGTTATCCTTCGAGGTATCCGAAACTCCTCCCCGTTAGGATATCGAAGCTCCTTGATTGTCTCCCTTTTAGGGCTGTCCCATTTCTCTCACCCCACAACCCCTTACTCCTCCCCATTCTACCCATCAATGAGTCACGTGCACTTGTAACGCGCGCGCACGCGACCGTTAATTTATACACACACACACGTTTGCATATTAACTATTACGTGTTCTCACAATGATCATATGATTTCATGAACATTGAATATTTTCCTAGAGTTTAGAATTTTTTATGATGACAAAAGAATTTCTTTTCTTTTTATTTAACCTTTACTGATCACTTTTATAGGATTATACGTGTATATATTTTATTTATTTTTTGGTATGGTTTTATATATATATATATATATAATTACTCATCGATGTTTTCAATATACATAAAATTACGGGAATTAAAATATTTTTATTTATTTAAAAGAAAAGAAAAAGAAAAAGAAAAATATCACAAATGTTAAGTTAATTCGTATTGCTTTATCAGATATTTTTCAAATCTTATTCTTCTTTATGACAATAAAATTAATTGCATGTTCATGTTCGTAAGTTAACATTCGTTAATTATAAATTTCACAGAATAAATATGATTATTTTAAACACGAAAGAAGATTTGAATTATTTAGAGTTAAAAGATAATCTAAATGTCGGATAAATTAATTCAATTACTATTGTGATGATGATGATGATGATGATGATAGCATTATAACCGGCAATGAAAACGTTTGTAAATAAAAATTGATAATTAAATACGATTAACAAAGAAATGAAGAGAAAACAAAATAACTTAACTATAAATGAGATAATAATAATAATAATAAAAAAAAAAAAAAAAAAAAAAAAAAAAGGAATAAAAAGGCGAATATATGCGTGTATTAAAAATCGTTAATCGATCGAAACGATCAACAAAGCGACACGAAGAAAAATAAAAATGTCGAACGAGAGAGAAATATTTCGTGTTATAAAAAAAAAAAAAAAAAAGAAGAAAGAAAAAAAAATAAAAGGAAAAGAAAAAGAAAAGAAACTATTATTACTTTTCGTTTAAAAGATTTTCTTTCGTTAAGAAAAAAGAAAGAACAGAATACCTGATGGTTGCATTCCAAAATAGGTACTAAACATATGATACTAGTTCGAACGAAGGGAAAATAATAAGGAATAGTGCGAGCCAGTTTGGCAACATTCGCAATAGTTTCCCAAAGCTGGTACAGTTTCTTCGTCGAGCTCGTCTTTCTTCGCCATAGACTCGCCTCTTGGCTGCTCTTCTTTTGGAGATAAGGTAACGGTTAGTCGAGGGAAGGTTTAAGGTCAGGATAAGATAAACCTCATAGCTTTTACGGGAAACTTGGCAGCCATGTTGGAAAGGCGAGCCACGTTCCGGCCATATCCTCATGCTACTACCAACGACGCATTCTGTCCTTTTCTATATATAAAGGGTGTAACGAAACTACGCGGCAAAACTTCACGAATGGATTATACGTATCTAAGGAAGAATAAAGAAAAGAAAGAACAAAAAAAAAAAGAAAAAAAAAAAGATAAAAGAAATTCGTTCTATCGATCGTAGATCCAAAAATATTTGATTTCTCTATTACGATACTTTTGATTATAATATTATTATTGGTTAATTCGTAATTATATTTATTTACTGTTATTACGATGACACTCTTGTGTCTTATGATTTTTTCAGATTGTAATTTACAAAATTTCTTCATTTTCTAACGTGAACACTAAAGCCTGTAACTCATCGTTCTAAATGAATTACAAATACGTTCGAAAATACGTCCACTTTTGACCGATTTATATTTAGAGATATAATAAATTTATATCTCTCTGTATGTTAAATATATACGGGTAGAAAAAAAAACCTTTTCGTAACTGTGGTAACATATTTGAACGAAATCTAATAACTGGTGTCATGAATTTAATTCCAATGAAGAAAATAAATTTAATTTGAGTTACACCGATAACGATTAAATAATGATAAATAAATAGATATTAAAACAAATAAAGAAATTAACAATTTTTGGGCATGTTAATTGATTTGATTTATCTTGAATGAAATTAAAGTTTTTTTTATATGAGCAATACATTTCTAAAATTTCACCGTGTAGTTTTATAACACCCTGTATATCTATATGTACGTATATAGACACACATACATATATGAGACACTTATACTTTTTCTTCTCTCTCTCTCTCTCTCTCTCTCTCTCTCTCTCTCTCTATCTATTTATCTATCTATCTATCTATCTATCTATCTATCTTTTTGATATTTAAAGCAATAGAAGAATTACAATTCAAATAGATATTTTTATAGTTAAATATGAATTAACGTAACTAAATCATGTTCGTCAGCTTAAACGAAGATTTGTTATTTATGTAATGATTCAAGGTAATTAAATCTCTTGAATGAAATTGATGTATTAAACAAGTTAGATTTTCGATTGATGATGAGAATATCAAAGTCTCGAGAAATCCTTTATTGTCTCAAAGGATTCACCAGTTTTGCTTATAAGCTTTGAGGGTCTCTTGGGTTAGTAATCGCTAGGACTTAACACACCAAATTAATGCTCTTTAGAGTGAAACAGTCTAATAGTTTTGGCTCTTTCCACAATAGAACGTAATATCATGTTGTGTAATTGTTTCTTTAATATCGTTTTTAACTTTTTTTTTTGTTTTTCTTTTTTGTTTTCTTGTTTTCTTTTTTTTTTTTTTTTTTTTTTAATATTCCTTCGAATACTATACAAATTTAAACGAATAAAAATATATTTAAATGGATATAAAGTATTAAATTATAATTTAGAATGAATATTTTCTTCGACTTATTCGCAAAATGCAATACTATAAAATTTTTGATACTTCTTTTTTTTCTTTAACTTTTTCCTTTTTCTTTTTTCTTTCTTTTTTTTTTCTGAAAAAAAAAAAACTCAGCGTCTCCTTGAAACTCTTTAATGGATTTAAAAAAAAAAAAATACATTGTTATAATATCATATAATATAAATGAATGATAAATATATTAATAATTAAATATTATTAACATTGCACGTCACACGTTATAACATTTTCCGCGTATTCGCATGACGAGAACACCAAAATTATGTTCGTTCCTTGTTGTTGAAACTGTTTCGTGCATTTTTTAAAAACATCCCTCTAATATACTATATTATAAATAAATTATAAATATTAATAATTAAATATCTTAACGTTGCGTCTGGGTTATATCATTTTCCACGTATTTGCGGGCGAAAAGGAAAAAAGAAAAAGAAAAATTATGTTGGTTCCTTGTTGTAACTGTTTCGTGCGTTAGAAAGAAAAGAAAAAAAAAATAAATAAATAAATAAATAAATAAATAAAAAGATAAAAAAAATAAATAAATAAAAAGAAAACAAACACGCGGTTACCGATATTATAACCAGAAATAAATAATAAATATTAATAATGAATGTATCTTAACGTGACGCATAACAACATCGTATTGTATAATAAATTTCTAACGTGTTCGCTTGGGGAAAAAAAAAAAAAAAAAAAAAAAAAAAAAAGAATATAGGTTTCAATGAAAATAATAGAATATATAAATACTTTATATCGATCGGATAAAATTGAAACGAAATCAATATTTCGAAAGAACTTAGGTATTTTTTTTCATTTGGGCAATATTTACGCACGAAATCGATCCCACATCCGCTCGTACATCCGGTTAACTTTATTTCCATACTACTCTATCCGAGGACTCATTCTCCCTCTCTCCCTCTCTCTCCCTCTCTCTCTCACACTCTCTTTCTCTCTCCCAATATTTGAATAAAAAAGTCAACCATGTATATGCGGGAAAACTATGAACTCTTTCGGATACGTTGCCGTCGCGTAAAATTAATGTGCATGCATATCACCGCTGGAAAACGTTAGCGCTCAGAACGAACTCGCTTGGCAGAAGTCATAAAAGCGTGAAACTTCGGCCGTGTCGGCCGTGAATGCGTTCGTTATCGTTAGTCAATTTTTGACTCGAGCAGAGAACGTTAGCCATAGTTATTGATGACCGACTAATGAAATATTTAATCTCTTTCGAAACATATTTCATTCAATGGTACGAGTACCGACTTAAAAAATTATATCGTTTAATTGATATATAGTTAGATTAAAAAAAAAAAAAAAAGAAAAAAAACAAACAAAAAAAATAATCGTTTGCTTTTCTTTTTTTGTTTTTTTTTTTTTTTAAAAAGGAAGAGAAAAAAGAAAAAAAAAACAAACGAACGAACGAACCATCATGAGTCTCTAGTATCCATGAAATTGATCCATCTTCGTGATCAAATACGAAATATCACAATTGTAATATCGTTAAAAGAAAAGATTCTTCGATTAATATTAAATCGTATTGATCTAATATACAATACCGATTTTTAGAAATTTTCATGAAGAAAAATTTTATATTGAATATTAAGTAAATAATGATAAAATTTATTAATTAATATATCACATATCGTAATATGTCAATTAATTTTCATATTAAATTAAATCGTTGAAGTCCAAGTATTGATAAATTTTAATATTAAAATTCACATGATGATAAAGAGTTTAATAAGAAGTAAAGATGAAGTAGAGATAAATACAGAGATGAACTTGAGACAGTTCGAGAAATCTTTCGATCAACTTCTGTTTTTCTTTTATCTATCTATTGTTAAATCAATATTGATCTCTTAATAAACAAAATTCTAAAGATATACTTTCAAAGTTAGTTATAATTTATACGTCGTAAAGTTTAATTCGTCTCTCGATTATCATCAGATATAATTATATATTTTTCATTAAATATTGTTCATTACTCGATTTGATTATTACTCGTATATTTTTCATTGCGTATCTGTAATACGTAAATACACACATTAATAAACGTGATATCGTAAACGTTCACGTGAATTATTTTTATACATAATTTACGTTCGTTTGTCGTTTGATTATTATTGATTTTTTAATATATAAGACTCTTAGAAGGTACTTTCAAAGTCAATTAAAATTTAAACGTCGTATATTATTATTTATTCTTCTATTATAATCTGATATATTTATTGTAAACTTTTCGTTAAACATTATTTGTCATGTAATTTAATTATTAATTGTATATTTTCTCAATGATTAAATAAAAAAAAATAATCGTTTGATAATTCTATTAAATGCTCCAAGAAACAAAGAAGAATTCACCTGTTGCATGGTATCGACTATCGGATATCCCCTGTCGATAGGCTTATCGAACTTTCTTATAAGACAACTCAGTGACTAATTGTAAGAATAGCAAACTGATTATATAGATAGAAAGTAACGATGGAATCGTTTAAAAATTTTTCTCTTAAATAAAACGCGTAAAATACGTTTGTTATTAAATTAATCCTTTATTTTATTCAATAATGTATACATTAATCAACAATTATCAAAATTTATAATTTCATGATTATTAATTTATATATATAAGAGATATTTCGTGCAATTAATTTTTCAAGCACTCTTCGAAACTATAACAAGAGACTAATATGTACAACATTTACAGAGTAAATTATCAATTAATTTATTTTAATTAAATAATTAGTTTATTTAAATCATATTTTTAATATATATATATATATATATATGAACCATTTATTTTGAAAGTGGCCTAACTCCATTTGTCAATTTTTTTCGGTTGCCATAATTACATGTACAACTTTATATTATTTATCAGTAAAGCATTTCAAATTGCTTATATTCCGAACAAATACGATAATTCTTGACACATAAGTTTTCAGAGTTAGTTCAATAATTGAACCCCATTGAACAATTGAACTCCATTTATACTTAAATAAAAATTATAAATTAATAATTAATTAATAATTTTTATTATTATTAATTTTATATTTAATATTAAATTTTAGAAATTATTTCACTCATAGGAAAGAACAGAACAAGACCATTTAATTCAGATAGTGAAGAAGAAATATTAACTAATGATTTAAAAAAAAAATCGAAACAGAAACAGAATTATAGAACAATATTCGTCTTAAAAACACGCACACACACACACACATACACATTATAGAAAGACACATTATAGCTTACAGTAACATGTGCGTCGGGCAAAATAGAAACATTAAAGTAGCTTTAATGTGATTAAAAATTGTCCAAACTTTGGAAAATAATGTGGAAATCATAGATCACAAATTTTTAATATCAGTACATTCGTTTTTACCAAATGATAGAGATTTTGGCGTGGTAAAAATGTAAATTAAAAAGAAAATAATTTACTGTTCGTTCCCCAAGATTATTACAAGATTATTAAAAAGTGTCGGAAAGGTAATAACTTTATTGTAAATGAAATGAGACAAGAAGATTTTGTATTAACAAAATTATTAAAAGACGCAATTTTTAAAAGGGTAAAGAATTCTGATGGAGAATCAATAAACTGGTTAAAAATATGTTGGATGCGTTTTGTCAGAAATAAACCGTATAAAATTTTTTATTAGACATCAATGAATGAAAATGAAAATTTTTAAATCCTGAATTTATTACCACGTCGGGGTAGACCAAGAAAGTTCGAAAATATTGTATTGAAATCATTGTATAAAAATATCAGACAAATTACAACAGCAAAATTCAAGGACATAATTGACGTATTACGATATATACCACCGGAATATCATAATTTCTTCAAATCCCTTTCACACACATAAAATCTAAATGAGTAGTAAATTGTTTTGTAATAAATTTATGTTTGTAATTTTGTACGTTATGTAGTTAAAAAATGTTTTGAATCGCATAAATTATGTTTTCAAAGTTTTTTTACAGATATGTAAAATAAATTGAGTATTGTTTTTTTCAATTTGAAGCATTTTAAATTATGTTGAATGGACTTGGACACCTTCAAATTTTATAATGAATCTGATTGTTAATTTTGAAAATGGCCTAACTCTATTCTTGATAAAAAAAAAACGCATATTATTCACGTAATAATTGCTACTATTTTAATAGGAACTATAAATTTAACACCCTTAGATACACTTAAGTAGTATGACTCATTAGTATCCTATACGTATATTTTTCAATTCATTGAAACGGAAACCCTTAAATATCTCGATTTGAAGATAAATGGACTTAGGCCACTTTCAAAATAAACGGCTCATATATATATATATATTATTTAAATATTTCAAATTTCAAATTTCAAATTTCATTCACATTTCAAATTTCATAACAATATTAAAACGAACGAGACAAAGTAATTCTTCGGATTTTCGACTCTAAAGCGTCGTTGTAATAAAATGAATATAAACGGGGAAAAAAATCACTTTTTCGAGAAAACTCTTTCTATATACTATGCTTATACACGTGCGTGTAAATAAAAAGAAAAAAAAAAAAAAAAAAAAAAAAAAAAAAAAAAAGAAGAGAAAAGGAAAAAAAAGAGCATGGGGCGGTACCATGGCATTTTTCTCGAAAGTCGTAAACAAAGGAGTTAGAACGTGCGGAGTGTTACATTGTGCGAGGCGCACGCGTGTCGTACACCATATATTCTCAAATATACGACCAAATAAAAGCTACAAATTGCTTCCATAGCTGAGAACGAAACATGCGTTTAACTTAACGCACTTGTTTCTTTTTATTTTTATTTCATCCAACGTTCGTTATCTTTAAGACATATAACTGAGATCGACAGTAGCTATATAAAAATGTATACAGTTAATTCCTATATAGATTATGTATTATATATATATATATATATAGGATGATTTTTTGTTTTTTTTTTTTTTTTCTTATACATAGAG
>NC_062198.1:2154949-2172449 GCF_912470025.1 Vespa velutina | reverse complement strand
AGGAGTTGAAAGATGAGAAATGAGAATTCTGCTTCATCTCAGGTTCATTAAGAACTCTAGCATGTTCGAAGTATAGAATGATTAATAAAAAATTAGACAGAGAATTATTTTCGAAATGTATGATTATGATAAAAGTTAGATCACGTAATCTTATAATTATTTTGATTATTTGTTTCTCTTAAAATATTTGTTCGAAGTATATAGACAGAGAATTATTTTCGCGTTGATTAATTAGACAAGAAAGAAAAAGAAGGATCGTGGAAATGAAGATCTAGAGATCACGGAAGCTATTTAACGAAAATCTCCCCCTATCCAATTTTCACAAAATCTCCCATTTATGTATTGTCTCACGTATTGTTCGACTCTCACAAATAAAGTAAATTGTCTCTAATCCCCTTACGCTTGATTTATCGAACCAAATGAAGTTTTTTCCTAGATGAAAACGAAACACAGTAAATTTGCCCTTTTGTCTTTATATAAATACGATGAAAAATTTAAGCTGAAAAATAGAGAAACGAAATAAAAAAAAACAAAAAAAACAAAAAAACAAAAAAAAAAGAAATAGAATAAAATAAATAAATAAATAAATTAATTCATTCTTATCGATTTTTTTTATTAACGACGTAAATCGATCTTGTGACATATCGTTATTTGAATGAAAAAAATGTCTTCTGTAATGATCTCATTGTGCAATCATATATTATAAGAACGATCGAATATAGGAAAATCCCTAGACGAGTGATTTGTTGAAGAATAATTTTGTGGGATAAAAAAAAAAAATAAAATGAGAGAGAGAAAGAGAGAGAGAGAGAGAGAGAGAGAGAGAGAGAGAGAGAGAGAGAGAGAGAAAAGAAGAAAGGAAGAAAAACTTACTCGTTGTGTATGCGAAATGATCACACTAGTAAAGATAACATGAACGCCTCCGAACGATAAAGTTTAACCGTGATATTAAATCCGCATATCGTACCGAAACATTATTCGATCCGAAGTACGTGGCTTTTATATAACGATAATATTAGCTCACAAAGGAAGGTAGTCCGTTGGAGTAAATGGCACGCTTTCTTGCACGTGTTTGCTTTTGTATTGGTAATCATGGTATATCAACGGGAAGAGATAGGCAAAGAATGTTTATTGGAGTTAAAACAGTGTTCTGATAAAAACTCATATTAAACGTGCATGAAAGTTTATAAAAACATTTCAATAATGAGATAAAATCATAGGAAGTTGCAAAACATTCATTATATATACATATATATATATAATAATCACGATTGGTATTATGTTAAAAATATCTCAAATTATATTAAATATTGATTTTCTTTAAAAAAAAAAAATATATATATATATATAATATATAACATAAAAATAAGAGATTACGAAAAGCTCAACAAAAAGGAAAAAAGAGAGAGAGCGAGAGAGAGAGAGAGAGAGAGAGAGAGAGAGAGAGAGAGAGAGAGAGAGCTAAGAGACAAAATCAGATAAGAAAACAATTTTATTGAAAATATTTTAATAATTAAACGAAATAATACGAAATAATTTTCGCACAAATAATAATCTTAATATAATGTTAAATATGAAATTATTCTTTGATCGTTCGAAAAAGTCATAGCATTTTTTAAAAATAAAAGACAAAGAAAAAAAAAAAGGGAGAAAAAGAGAACTATTCGAGAATATATTTGAGAGTACCAAATATACCAAAAAACAGAGGAAGAAGGAGAGAAAGAGGGAGAAATGGAGAAAGAGAGATAGAGAGAAAAAGAGAGAGAGAGAGAGAAAGATAGCAAAGGTAGTAAAGTTGAAAGATCGCACGAATGAGGATGATTCTCGTTCGTAATATACGACGCGTGTTGAAGGACGTAAACGCGAGATCGTATGATTGTCGCGTGGCAAAGCTGAAAGCATGAAAATCGTTGAAAAAAAAAAAAAAAAGAAAAAGAAAAAAGCTCTCATTTCTCCCCCCTCCTCTCTCTCTCTCTCTCTCTCTCTCTCTCTCTTTTTCTCTAAACCAAAAGAAACGCAACGATGATGTCCTTCGAACACATTCATGTACATATACACATATACATACAACATACATGCATACATACATACATTCATACATACACAATTACATACATACATGCATGCATGCATACACATAGGTACATACATATACAAACACATATATGCAATTTGTCCTCAAAAATGGTGCACTCGACTAGCATAGCAGCACTCGCTGACGAACGAGTTAGCGAATGAGCTTCAGGTTGGTGCCAGCATCCAAGTGCACTCCGCGAATAATCGCGCCGTAAAACGTGACCCGAAACGCGTGAACCCACTCCTCTCCTCTCCACTTTCCCCTCTCTCATTCCCCTTTCTCCTTTCCTCCTCTTTTCTTTTTCGAAGAGAAGCACACCGAAGATATATCATATCTACAAGTTTTATCTTCAACAAGGTGGAAAAATGTTTTTACGCTTGAGAATCCTTCAAAGCGCATCATGAGTGCTGATCGAAGCAAGAGAGAAAGAGAGAGAGAGAGAGAGAGAGAGAGAGAGAGAGAGAGAGAGAGAGAGAGAGAGAGAGAAAGAGAGAAAACATCTCTCGATCTCAGAGTTTTTCTATGACTTTTGCAACATGGGTCTTCACAAATTTCTCTTCTTTATTACTTTTCTGTCCGTTTTTTTTTTCTTTTCTTTTTTTTCGTAGCCTTCTCTCTCTCTCTCTCTCTCTCTCTTTCTCTCTCTTTCTCTTTCTCTATTACTACTTTAATTTTACGAAAGAGAAATTAGGTAGATTCATTACCAAGAATATGACTTACATACTTACTTACTTACTTACTTTGAATATTTAGGAAAATTCAAAGTATCATGTAAAGATTAAAGTAAAGTAGTTAAAGAAAGTAATTATGTATATGTATAATTAATACGTAAATAAATATACGTATATTTATCAATGAAAAATTTGCAAATATAAAAAAGTTGATTCCCTTTAAAATGAATCATTTGATATAAAAACATTTATTGGCGTATCATCATATTTCTCTTCAATAAGTTACGCTTATATATGTTTTATAATAATATTCGTTCTGTTTTCCACTCGGTATACCATGTATATGACCCCTGAATGTGAAGGGTCAGAAATTTCTAAGTAGGTGATGTGTCCTTCGTGTTTTCTTCTCACGATTTCCCAAAAGGCGTGAATGGCCTCCGTTTTCTCTCTCTCTCTCTCTCTCTCTCCCTCCCTCTCCCTCTCTCTCTCTCTCTCTCTCTCTCTCTCTCTCCTTTATCACGTACGTATAAAGATATATATATATATATTATACGTACGGTCTAAAGCAGACCAGATACAAATACCGTCTTTAGCCTCTGACATATGTACTTACGTGCGTACATATAAAATGTAGGAAACAGAGAGAGAGAGAGAGAGATGGAAAAAAAAAAGAAAGAGAAGTTGATAAATGAATGCGTGGTTAAAGTACGTGAGAAGGGAAGCGAGAAAAGCACATCCTCGTGCTTCGTGTTACTCGAAGGAAGTAAAAAAAAAAAGAAAAGAAGGAAGGGCTAAAGACACCTTTGGGGATGCCAAAAGGGAATAGATGTCAAGAAGAAAAGAAGATCGTCGAAATACATCTTGATCCTGTGATCTCGATCCTCTTGCTTTTCACTTGGTGAAAATCGTTCGGTTATATAGAAAACTTCTCGATGTATCTCTCTCTCTTTCTCTTTCTCTCTCTCTCTCTCTCTCTCTCTCTCTCTCTCTCTCTCTCTTTCTCTCTCTGTCTCTCCTTCTCTTAACCTGGAAAATTAATTATTATTATCGGATAACTTAACGCTTTACTGTTGTTGAATTGTAAAGCGTATAATACCGTAACGTTGAGCGATTATAAAATGTTTCGGTGAAACGATAAACCGTATTAGGTTACCCGCGAGTTCATCGAATGAAATTTAATCTCAGATTATATTATCAACCTGTTCGTGCACCGCTTTGTTCAGTTTCACGTGTATTACAAAACCTGTGTAGTAACGTCGAAAATATTTTCTACATTTAATACGTTTGAAAATTGTTCGAGAACTTTTTTTTTTTTATTTTTTATTTCTTCTTTTTTCTTTTTTTTTCTTTTTTCTTTTTTTTTCTTCTTTCTCCCTTTTTTGTTCCTTTTTATCCAACAATGAACCAAAATTTTACGCTGATTCTACGACGTTACAAGTAAACATCAATATCGGCAAATCATAAATATACAATTGTTTTGCAACAATCTCTCGTCGAATTTCATAACAGATTAAATAAATTTTGTAATATTATCGGTTATATGTATAGTTACTGCATAAGTAAGTATTATGTAGAAGACAATGTAAAAAAAAAAAAAAAAGAAAAAAGAAAAGAAAAGAAAAAAACAATAATATTTCTTTGTAAATAGAAAGAAGAAAAAAATAAATAAATAAAAAACACCGAACGAATAAGGAACACGTTATCGTTGAAAATTAATGACAAAGACAATTAAAGAAGAGAGTATATATATATATATATATATATATATATATATACATATAATGATACATCGATTTTGAGACATCCGAAAAGAAATACTGAACTGAAAAATCAACCATCGGACAGTAGAATGGATGTGAGGTGGGATGGATTGCAGGGATGGTGAGAAGAAGGTGAAGGTGGGTGTGAGGTGAGACTGGTGAACGCTATTGTCTCGTCTTTTTTTGCATTAAAATTCAGAACCTTTGGAACACGGGTCGAATCTGGGTGACGTTTCTCTTTCTCACCCTCTCAATAGCAACCAGCCGAATACTTCGAAAGGATTTTTGCTGCTCGTACGAGTCAAGTTAAGCTCGCTTTTGCATTCAGTGACATCGTACTCGTCGTCGGAACATCCGAGCTCGTTGGATACGTGCGATATGAAAAATACATAATTCTTGGAGGAAAGTGCGAATAATAGCTGTATCACGTCCCAGCTGCTCGTACCGAAGTATCGTCGTCGATATTTTAAAAGCGAACGAGAGATAGAGAGAGATAGATAGATAAATAGAGAGAGAGAGAGAGAGAGGACACAGAGCCCCTATTTTATTTTGCGATATAATACTCGACTCCGTGTCGTCCACGTCGCTTGACATATTGGACGTGATAGGGTGTAATCCGTTATGCCAGGCTTCGAGCTTGCGAACGGAAATCTAGAGCCTCGATCACCTTCCTCCTTCTATTTCTCTCTCTTTCTTTCTCTCTCTCTCTCTCTGTCTTTATCTCTTATACAACATAAAAAAAAAAGAAAGGATAGCGCATATTTATAGTTTCAAATCAGTAAATATCAAAATATCTTAAACACAATGAATGTTCGAAGGTAGGAAAAAAAGGGAAGAAAAAGAAAGAAAGAAAAGTTTGACTCTAATTTATATTCACAAAAGTTAAGATCATAAATGAATTCGTGTCTCAATATAATTTTTTCATTTGTTTTCGTTTTCTTTTTTTTTTTTTTTTGTTTTTTTTTCATTTTCTTGTTATTTTTTTGTCGTTTTCTAAAAATTACAATCAGTTCGATTGAAACTAAAGTAATATTATCGTTTACGGCTCAGGATAATTCACACAACAAGAACTTAACGAATTGATATATCTATCTTATATCATATCATATCATATATTGTGTGTATGTGTGTGTGTGTGTGTGTGTGTTCATGTATGTTCGAGAATTCGTGAATGATGAGGGATAATAACACGAGAATATACTGTTCTTGTTTCAGGAAGTGCATACATCATCAGATGGAGTGCACCGCAGTTGATGATCGTTGCGGTACAATACATACTCACTGGACCATACATGCCACCGTACGTACCACAAACGGCGAATTAAGAACTAATAATACATCTTCGATCGGGAGAAGAGAAACGTAGAGAGGGAATGAAAATGAAGAGGAGAAGTAAAAGAAGTAGGAGGAGGAGATGGAGGAGATGGAGGATGAAAAGGGAGGATTGGAGGAAGGAAGGAAGGAAGGGACCGATTTCCGTAGCCGAATTAGTTCGTTACCCAAACGCAATTCGGCAATGCTCAAATCGATCGGCAATTCAATTTCGAATCGGTGAACTTTAAACATTAAGTCGATTAAACATCGAATTACCTGTAATTCGCGAATTGACCCACGAGTTTGATTACAACCATCCAGGAACAGTGGTGGCCGAATTACCACAAAACGATAATTATGTATGAAAGCGCGTCCGTACTTCCTGATTACATTGGCTTGTTATACCTACACCAAGGCTACAGTATAGCATACTACGCATTCGTATAAATTGCAAGGTAAATTAGAACGAAATTAGTAGCTCGCGTTCCTCGCTATCACACAGATGCTAGATTATGAAACGAACCGATATCGAAATGGTATCGAAAAATTTTTCCAATCTAAATCTATATATATATATATATATCACTGCCATGGGTATTATTGCCATAGGCATCCACTGCCATGGGCATCACTGCCAATCAACATTTCCTCTTTTTTTCTTTTCCCTTTTTTTTTTCCTCTCTTTTTTTTTTTTTTCATTCATCAATTTCATTGATAACACGAATAATATTAATTCTTGTTGAGATTAATTGTTTGTCCTTTTACGTCGTCCATACGAGAAATAATTTGATTCGATAAGAAATGTTTGCAAAAAAAAATCGAAAATAAACAAGAACAGGATAGAGAAAAGAATAGATAGAAGAAAGATATGAGAAAGAAAAAGAATAAATGAAAAAAAAAAAAAAGAAAAAAAAAGAAAAAAAAAAAAGAAAATTCATTCTTTTAGAAAGTACGCATCGTAATCTAATTGCGTTAGGAATGGATCAATACGGGACGATGAATCCAAAAGGTTAATTTGAAATTTCCCTTGTTATATCTACATATAATGTCGCCCCGGAGATATATTAGTGGAATATTAATCGGCATCATTAGTTGCACGACAAATTGCTCTATCGTCGGACCAACGAAATGGGACAAGAACGCAACGAATGGATTTACGGTGAAGCTCTATCCCGTCGAAATATATATATACTTATACATACCTATGTGTATATGTATATGTATATATATATATACATAACTTCAAATAAACTCGGCGATGTCGAAAAGCGTGTCATCGATCGATTCGAAGCGATTTTGCAATGGTTTAATGGGACGCTCGTGCTCACGTGACATTTATTAAACCACATTTTGGGATTGCAGACGTCCATCGAACGTAAGCATAACCGAGAGTCGTGGAACGTCGTAGAACTAGCTTTGATGTGGGAACAGTGTGATGTACAAAGCTCGATTAATTTTACCAATTTAATTGAAATTCGAACGTTAGATCTTCCATTAATAGATCCGATCAAGATGACGTTTTACGTCTTTATCGTTCGATTAAATGAAAGAACAATGTTGCGTTTATATTTATTATAATTTCCATTAGATAGTTACGAGTTTCCTTTCTTTCGTCGTTATTGTTGTTGTTTTTCTTTTTGTTCCTTTTCTTTTTTCCTTCACTTTTTTTCCTTCGTATGCTTCATTCCGCGATACCAATACAGTCATATTGAATTTACGATAAAACAACAAATGACGTGCGAGATCGTATTAGAGTTGTACAACGTTATGTCGAAAAGGACAATTTTGTTAATAACAAAAACAAGGAGACAATGGGAACAAAACTTTCTCTTTCTTTTTGTTTTTTTTTTTTTCTATTTTCTTGTTTATCTGTTTCTTCGTTCTTTTTTCTTCTTTTTTCCTTCACGAAGCAGCGTAATCTATTTCGATCTAACACACGGGGATTCTGTGGATTAAAGATCCAACATGGCGGTGCTAACTATCACATATTCTAAAACTGCACGGAAACGAATCGGAAAATCGCGCGTTTATTTATTTTTCTGTTTTTTTTCTTCTTCTTCTTTTTTTTTTTCTTTCTTTTTTTTTTCTTTTTTTACTATTATTATTATCTTGACATATATACTACGTGAAATTTGTATGCAAGCTTTCACGATAATATTCAATGGCGCGCGCATGAAATATATACGAACACACACACACACACACACACACACATACACACACATAAACACAAATATATATATATATACGAAAAATATGTTCAGTTGGATGAAAAACTTTTTATATATGCCGATTTTCATTGTACATCGAGAAGCGATAACGTATCATGGCGGCAATCAATATGAAAAAATTTTCCAAGTTCAAAAATACGCGTATTCTTGATACTTTTTTTTTCTGTTTCCTTTTTCTTTTGTCTTTCTTTCTTTCTCTCTCTCTCTCTCTCTCTCTCTCTCTCTCTCTCTCTCTCTCTTTCTCTCTCAGAATCATTCGAGGCAAATTTAAACGAGAAGCGACAAAAAACGAGATCTTTGGGAATAAAAGTATTGAAAAATCGTCGTAGAAAAATCGTTGAAAATCGTTCCTAATTTTCAAACGATCTGTCGAATGACTAAGAGTTTCTGTAAAGCAGCTTTTCTCACTTGCAATTTTTGCTTCGCACGAAAACGTACGGGATATTATCGGCTAAGCCTAGCTTAACTCAAGCAATTTCATTTTATCCGCAGTATAATATTAATAACAGCAATAGCAACAGTAATAGAAGTAGCAGCAATAGGAGCAGCAACAGGATCGATCACACTTAAATCTTAGATCGTTAAAATCTGTACGTATCATTGAACGTTATTAAATAAATACGATGTTAATAGATAAACAATGAAGATAAATTAAAATCAAGAGAGAACTGATAAAGTGATAGATAAATACGATAACGAATGATTATAAATATCATAACGAAATATTAGTCGGTAATTAATAAAAAAAAAAAAAAAAAAAAAAAAAAAAAAAAAAAAAAAAGAAGAAAAAAAGAATCGGAAGGAAAAAGGAAAAAGAAAAGGAATAGAAAGAGAGAAGAGAAGAAAAGCAAAACGTTGAAATATAATTTGACCGTCGTCCAATAAAGTGAAACATAGCATAGATTTATAATTTACATGAGTTGACCTCGATGTTGGATCTTAAAATTGCGATGGAACATCCAAGAGGGTTGTGTCTTCGACGTAAAAGAAGAAAGAGAGAGAGAGAGAGAAAGAGAGAGAGAAAGAGACAGAGAGAAAAAGAGAGAGAGAGAAAGGGGAAATGTGATTAATGCTATGTCACGCGCGAACCTTCTCCGTAGTCGCGTATAATATTCCGTGCTTGAACGATATCGCCTGGCCGGCACGTTCGCGATAAAACGAAAGCGAATATTTATTTCTACGAATTCAATTATTTCCCTATAGAGCAAGTATAGCTATCTGAATGTGTTTTGTATATGTGTATACATACGTACATACATATATACATGCGCAAGAGAGAGAAAAAAAAAGAGAGAGAGAGAGAGAGAGAGAGAGATAAACGGAGTTAAATCGACCATCCCAGCTTTCCGGTTCGGTCCAGCCAACTGAGAGTTTATTCTCGCACGGGCCACTTCGTCGTTTTCCATTCGTGAATCGATAAAAAAGGGTGGAGAGTACATAGTTATCTGTGTGTTTCGTTAAATTTAAAACCACCATATTATTTCTTTTCTTCTTCTCTTTCTTTCTAACATAACTAGTTATAGTATCTCTCTCTCTCTCTCTCTCTCTCTCTCTCTCTCTCTCTCTCTCTCACCCTCTCTAAATATATATATATACATATATATATATGTTGTATCATAACAACTTTCCGCAAACGAATTCCGCAAGAAATTTTTATACTCTCCCTCTCCCCCACCCCCCAGTTTGAGAAAAGCCACCTCTCTTTTAATCCACCTTAGGCGAACGTTGAACACAACTTGAAATTCTTCGTAGGAGTTTTTCTATTTTTCTTTCTTTTCTTCTTTTTTTTTTTTTTTTTCCTTTCATTTTTTCTCTTTTCTTTTTTTTTCCCCCTTGAATCCACCTAACCCAACCGCCGTCATAAAAAAAAAAAAAAAAAAAAAGGAAAAAGAAAAAAGAAAAAGAGGGAAAAAAAAAAAAAAGGAAGCATTCGGAGTTTCGGGTTTTCTTCTGCTTCGGCTGGTCATGCAACGTTCTTAAGGATAGAAAGAAAGAGAAGGAAACTGGTATGAAAAGTTTCGATCGCACAAAGAGGGCTTCGATAAAGTATCATTCGGCCGGAAAGTCTCCGGCAGAAAGTTACCAATCTATGGGAGAGATTGAAAAGTTCCCTTTTATGTCGCCCGTCGAAATACGAAACTTTCTGTAACACGTACAATGTATGTATATATATATATATATATAGAAATATATATATATATAGGAATATATATATATATATATATATGTATGCATGTATACATGTATGTAAGTACGTATATATATATATATACACAACAGAAAAACACAGACACGTGAAGAACTATACGGAAACAATGAAAGAATCGCAAAGTTTACGAATAATAAGAGAAAAATGAAAAATTGGCCGAATTTTCTTTTTTTTTTTTTGTTTTTTTGCATCGACATTTTGCATTTTTTCGTTTATTACTTTTCTTTTTGTCTTTCTTTTTTTCTTTTTTTTTTTTTTTTTTTTTTATCCCTCCGCCCCTATCCCTCCCAAGTAATTATCCATTTTAGAGATTTTATTGAAGAAGAAAGAAAAAATGGAAGAGAGGGAAGAAAAAGAAAGGAACCCTTTTTTATTCAATACTACTTTTAAAACTGTTCGTATTAATGTTCTCGATAAATAAAACATTAAATACGATAGATTTCGTTCAGATAAACAGCATATTAATAGTCTTGATTACATGATGACTCGCGGAATACAAGTATCGATATCCAATCGAGTATTCGATCAAAAGTTTACACGAGGCCAACATCAAAACCAATTACGCGAACTACCTTTACGTTCAAGTACATAAATTAGTTAGTAACAAGTTTGTTGACCGTTCTCAACTTCGTATACGAAAAAGCAATTAAAAAAGTATGAAAACAGTTTTGTCTTTTTCGCTTCTATTCGGTATCATTTTGCAGATTGAACGAACGTAATCGAGAGAGAAACACGAACGCAATTACAGAGAAACCACCTCTCTGACCTATAAATTGTTCGATTCGATATGTACCAATAGCTTAAAGGAGAAACAAAATATAGATATATCTGTTTCGAAAAAAGAAAAAGAAAAAAACAAAAAAAAACAAAAAAAAGAAAAAAAAGAAAAAAAAAAAAAGAAAAAAAAACAGGAAGAAATAAATAAAAGAAACGAAAGGAAAAAAGAAAACAAACAAAAATCAAAATAAAACGAAACAAGATAGCCGAGTAACAAAATCTACATTTTATTCTTCATATATCTCGATTAAAATAATTCCAATGGAAAACAACGTTCGAAAAACTATATCGATCTATATCAGCCTTTTTCCTTCTATGACTTAACTTTTTCAATTTGTAAAATATTTTTCTTTTTCGACTATAGAAAATTCACTTCTAATTTCTGTACTTTCGTATATTTATACATATATATATATATATATATATATATATATATATATGTGTGTGTGTGTACGTATGTATGTATATAAAACAAAACATCTTTTCTTTCCTTCTTCTTTTCTTTTTTCATTTTTATAAAATTAACATAACACTTTCTCAAAAAATTATTTTTTCGAAATTACAGTTTCGCATAATCTTTTCCTCTCTCTATTTTCACCTTTCCTTCTCTCTCTCTCTCTCTCTCTCTCTCTCTCTCTCTCTTTCTCTCTCTCTTTCGTTCTCGTACATATACATATAATATACGTATACCTACCTATAACATACGTAAATACATGGATATATATATATATATGGATATCAACATGCATACGTAGGATTACGTTTAAGCGACGCGTGAGCGGCCACAGTCTACGGTAAGCGAGGCGTAACGGAGATACCGCTCCGTGACGTCGTTAAGCGCCGACATACAACACGATTCCACGCAACGAGACGCACCGTCGCCGTGGAACGACACCCCTTTTCCCCGTCTCACCTTCGCAACGTTGCTCTTTCGATGTTGAAACTTCGGATCGATGAAAAGAGAAAGAGAGAGAGAGAGAAAGAGAGAGAGAGAGAGAGAGAGAGAGTTTTTTCGTGCATTCACCCATCCCCTGAAGATTTTTTTCTTAAAGAATATCGACGTTACCGAAGATCGGTAAAAATGGGAAGTAAGGAGGACGAAAGGGTCAGGAGGGAAGGGTAAGGGAAGGATAGTAGGAAAGGGAAAAAGGTTGTGGGCTACGGATAAAAATGGTTGCTCGAATTTAAAGCGGGAAGAGTTTTACGACGCTGTTAGGTATTAAACTTGAAGGTAAATCCTGATACAACTCTCCCCGCACGAATTTATGTCCGTATTCATTATTCCAACAATAAAAAGACGCTCCCTTAAGGAATTCTACGCTTCTCGAACCGACGGTAATAAAACCTTAGCTTCGCTTTACGGTCATTCACGGAAAGATCCTAAGATTTTCTACATCCATCCACTTGCACACGGGTACGATCTAAGATATATTTAACTCTTTGAAGTAGTAATATCATTGATTTGTCATAAGATTTATATAGATATATATATATATATATACGTACGTATATATGTTTTAAGTAGTTTGATTTTGATTTAATTTAACTTCTTTACAAACTCATTTCCAACCTGACCAATAAACCTAGAGTCTACGTTCTAAGAGAATAAAATTTTCAATGAGACTTTCCGAAAGGATAAATCTCATCGTAAATGAGAATATACATGTACCATAGCAAGGAAAATCATAAGATTCTAACAGTATTTCGGGAGCAAGTAGTATTATCGTTTTATGCTTTGTTCCTATCTTATCTCTCTCTCTCTCTCTCTCTCTCTCTCTCTCTCTCTCTCTTTCTCTCCCCTTACTCTTTCTCTCCCCTTACTCTTTCACTCCCCTTACTCTTTCTCACTTCTCCTAATTACCTCTATTTCCTCGAAACATAAACTCCAGTGAACAATCCCAGTACGCATTAACGAATTCACTTGTGCATTAATTAAACGTAGCTTCCGATGAGAGAGAATCGCTTGATTTCAAAGTTAAAATTTATAAAAAGGAAAAAAAAGAAAAAAAGAAAAAGAAAAAAAGCAAAAGAAAAAGAAAAAAAGAGAAAAACCCGATACACGTTTATCGTCGTCGCTTAATTATTAAGATAAAAATCAACAAAGATTAATTCCACTAGATAAATTGTACATAAAAAATATGTTTCAATTTCTTCCAATAAATTCTTTACCATATTTAGACACATACGTACATAGTTATAAAATATTATGTATATGTGCATAACTTGGAATAGAATAGAAAAATTTTCATTTCTTCAAAAAGTTCTATAACACTATTCATGATAGTGATTGTATAATACACTTACAATGATTATGTTTAAAAGAGAGAAAGAGAGAGAGAAAGAGAGAGAGAAAGAGAGAGAGAGAGAGAGAGAGAAAGAGAGAAAGAGAGAGAGAGAGAGAGAGAGAGAGAGAGAGAGAGAGAGAGAAGAGAATCAGGTGCGATGAAATTTTCGAATGACGCAAGGGTGTCTTGTGGTTCAACGAGCTCGATGTAACACAAGTAGAGAAGGATGAGGATCTGTACTGTGTGACGAGAAAAAGAGAAAGGGAGATAAAAAGAGAAGGAAACAGATATAAAAAAAAAAAGAGAGAGAGAGAGAGAGAGAGAGAGAGATAGTTGCCATAGAAGGGTAGATGGTGGAAGAGGGATCCCGTTACACACAGTCTGTATCATCATTTTGCGATGTACTTGCGAGCTTTTCCCGGCTCGTTTAACACGGCCCATTCATAATAAGATGACGGCCGCAAAAGTATTGGCTCTTATCGTAAAGCACAAAACGCGTTACCACGCTAGAGATCCTTCGACCACCGATTTACCAGTCTCCGTTCTACTACCCTGAATAACTATTGTCAGAAATTACGATATACTTATAGTTCATTCGACTCGGTCAATAATTTCTCGGTTATTCATATTCGGGGTTCTAGTAATTACCTGATTAATAAATATAACGAAAGCAATCTCCCATGGTTCGTTTCGAAATCGATCGAAACCGGAGAAAGTAGGAATAAGTACGACGGGCTAATCGTTTTGCCATTTTCTACTTTAAAAATTTAATAATAACTCTTTCTACTTATTACTTATATGTATATACGTATACCTTGCAAACGCGTGAAAGAGATCTACTACGGTATATTAATTTCGATAAGAGGGTATACGAGAAATTAATGTACGTTTATTATTGAATAATGAGATAAAGTTAGGTATATATATATATATATATATATACACGTATCTACGTATGTTCGTATAAAAATCCTTTTTTATTATTATTATTATTATTTCGTTTTCTACGATAAATCAATTAATTATATTAAGCTCGATGATATTATAATGACGACAGAATACATTATCTAGATATTTTATTCTCCATTCTCCCTTTCTATGTTATTTCTATCACGTAAAAAACCTTATTTCATATATCGGACATACATATTCCCGATTATGATGGATAAATAGCATTTATCCGATAAAGGAACGTGCAAAAATCTCATTCCTATGCATTTATCTCTCCCTCTCCCTCTCTCTCTCTCTCTCTCTCTCTCTCTCTCTCTCTCTCTCTCTCTCTCTCTCTCTCTCTCTCTCTCTCTCTCTCTCCCTATCTTGCAATTATCAAATTGATTCAATCGTTTTACCAACGACATATCCGAATAAAAATAACAAACAATCGTGGCTAAATTTTCACCTGACACGTAAAGGATTCCCAAAAATATATTTTATCATTGGTAAATACGCAAAAATACGGTAGAATACGTTTGGATTTCAGGTATATCAGGAAAAAAAAGTATGTTTTTTTTCTCCTTTTTCTTTCTTTTTTTTTCTATATTTTTTTTCTTTCTCTTTTTTTTTTTTTTTTTTTTTTTTTTTTTTTTTTTTTTATTTACAGTATATACTACTATTTCTCCATATTCGGCGAACGGTGGCGAGAATAAAAACGTTAATTGAAATAAATGTGACCGCTTTTTCGCCAACAATTATTCTCATCTCCCCCATCTCCAGATTCCCTCCCGCCCCTCCCACTCCCCTGCACTCCTTTCCCCCTCGCCCACCCAGCACCACTTTCACGACGCGATCGATATATCGTACAATAATCTCGATTGACCATTGTGTTCGCCTTGAAATGGTCCACGATCGTACGTGTTGGAAAACGTGTGGTTTGGTAAAAGAAAAAAAGAAGAAAGGGAAAAAAAAATATAAAAGAAGAAGGGAAAAAAGAAAGAGACGGAAAAGAAAAATAATAACAATCAAAATATAGAAGCTGTAACGATACTTCTCCTTCAATATCAATTTTCATCGTAACTATTTCTTTATTTCTCTGACTTTTATCGTACAAATAATTTTGAAAATAATCGTCTTGGGAAAATGACAAAATATGATACCTACGTAGTGGTATCGCTTATTCGCGTTGAATAGCGTATGGTTTTCTTCAAAGAAAGAAAGAAAAAAAAAAAACAAAAAAAAAAAGAGAAAGAGAAAAAGAAAGAAGAGGGGAAAAAAAGAAGGAAAAAAAAATCAAAACTATATAATAATACGTTTTCTCTGAGATCACTTTTCATTGGGGAGGGGAAAAAAAAAGAGAGAGAGAGAGAGAGAGAGAGAGAGAGAGAGAATATTTTTTTTCTATCGTCAATAATTTCAACGATAGAGCAAACATTTTTTTCCATCATCAATAATTTCAATTACGATGGAAAAAGAAAAAAAAAAAAAAAAGAAAAGAAAAGAAAAGAAAAAAAAAGGAAGAAGAGAAGGAAAAAGGAACGTCGAAACACGATATTCTCTTTTATTTATTCATCTCTTTCACAGCATTTAAAAATCATATTTTCCGATCAATAAAATAATCTAAGGATATATGCATGTATACTTTAAACAGAAAGAAATTATAATCACTATGTTTTATTATATGTACACATATACATTATTATATATATACATATAATCACGTTGATTGGACGTTTGCATTAACCAAATTTATATCGGATACCTATGGACGAACGCAATAGTATCATTTAACGAGGCCGACCAGGATAGTTAATTAATCTCTAAACTATATCGAAAAGGACGGACGTAGCTATTCATAATTCGCGAATTATAATCGCATACGATCGATTATTATTGTATCGTGTTTATGTATATCCCATGGAAACTGGAAATCGCGTTTTCTCGCGTTCGGCCAAGCCGAACACGGATATTCTTCCTCCAAAGTAATAACGAAAATAAACAGGGAAAATCTATTGCGAAAGATAAACGATTCTTCCATCGACTGATCCAAAGTGATCCAAAGAGGAAAGAAGAGAAAGAAAATAAGAATTACGTAAGAATACATAAAACAACTTGAAAGTAATATCGCTTGTACTTTGATATATATATATATATATATATATATACATATACATATATACATATATATATTATGATTATAATTACGATTATTATTATTATTATTATTATATAATTATTATAATAATTATTATTAATACTAATATTATTATTGTTGTTGTTATTATTATTATCATTATTCTTCTTATTATTATTATCATTATTATCATTATTATCATTATTATTACTCTTATTATTATTATTATTATTATTATTAATATTATTATTATTATTATTATTATTATTATTATTATTATTCTTATTATTATTCTTATTATTATTATATTCGAGATATTTACTTAAAAAGTGCATGAAGTAAGTAACGTTAACGGATGCACAAATGGATGCTCTATAAAGGAAGTTTATAAATTTTAATATATTAAATCGACCGACAATTTCGAAGGAGGTTCGAACTACGAAAATGGTAGAAAAAAGAAAAAGAGAAAGAAAGAAGAAGAAATAAAGAGGGAGAAAGAGAGATAGAGGAGAGAGAGAGAGAGAGAGAGAGAGAGGAAGAAAAAAAAGAGAGAGAAACATAAAAGTGAAGGTATCTTTTCCGAATTTTTATTCGTTCCTCCGATCGACCGTCGGATACGTCCGGACGTAAGTTGTAAGAGATGTAAGATGATTTACTGTAAATAATTCGATGTATAAACCACATTTCGATTGTTTGTATAATATATACAGTATGAACGTATGTACGTGATGGTTGGTACTCGTGTATCTATGATGGAATATAATGTACGAAAGAAAATCGATTCCATCGATCAAATTCACTTGGACGTTAACGTGTATCTGTCTATGTACATAAATTTTAAGCTCTAATAAGTGCCAAATAAAAAATCATTTATCGTCCTCTCTACGCAATAACGTCTGATATTCGGTTTTACTCGAGGTGAACACAATCGACATGTAAAAGTGAAGCTAACCGTTCCAATGAAGACACAAATTTTTTTTCCGCTATTAAAAAAAACAAAAAAAAAAAAAAAACAAAAAAAAAAAAAAAACAAAACAAAACAAAAAAAGGGAAAGAAAAAGAAAGAAATTAAAAGAAAAAAAAAAAGAGGGATAAGCGAAGTAAAACGA
>NC_062198.1:1984949-2149949 GCF_912470025.1 Vespa velutina | reverse complement strand
AAAAAAACAAAAAAAAGAAAACAGAAAGAATGAGAGAGAGAGAGAGAGAGAGAGAGAGAAAGAGAAACAAACATCAAAATAATTGGTTTAGTAAGATTTAAAACAAAAGAAAAATTCTGTACGGTATAATTTGCATTGAATTTGGAAAAAAAAAAACAAAAACAAAAACAAACAAACAAACGAACGAACATACAAACGAACGAACGAACGAACGAATGAATAAATAAATAAACAAATGAATGAACATGCAAGAGAACGAACGAACGAACGAACAAATAAATAAACAAATGAATGAACGAAATCATCGTATAAATGCAAACATGAAAATCAAATGAGTTCATTTCATATAACTGTTGTACATCCCCATAAAAGGCAACAACTCAAAATCGTGATTGAAATTCTCTTTCGTATAGAAATTCGATATCGATGATGCACTCATTTCTTTTCCAATCTTTAAAATCAAATCGATCCGCATTAAGACTCGAGAAAAGTCGTGAAACGACACGGTTGTTCTCTAATCGCCTTTTCTTCTCTCTCTCTCTCTCCCTCTCTCTCTCTCTCTCTCTCTCTCTCTCTCTCTCTCTCTCGCACACACACTCTTGAGGAGGAAGAAATTCTAACGGAAATTGAGACGGAAAAGCGAACAAGACTTCCATCGGAGATACATCGCATCTCGAATCCGCGATAATGGATTCAAGGATTTCCCCTGTACCGCAGAAAGCGACTAACCCTAGTTCTCTAGACAGTAAAATAAAAAAAAAAAAAAAAAAAGAAAGAAAGAAAGAAAGAAAAGAGAGGAAAAGAAACAAAGAGAGAAAAAATAGAAAAGAAAAGGAAAGAAGGAAAAAAAAATTACCAGTCGCTAGCTCTTTTCCTCGTCGTGGAAGCTCTACCGATCGCGACAGATCTTGTCTTTATCCCTCCATCATCTTTTCTACAGTCGTTTCTATCCTTTAGCATCAGGAGCACCCTCTCCAAGTCGATACCCTTTATTACCCTTTTTTCGACGCCCTTTGAGTCTCTTCTGGCTTTTGAGGACTCGCCAAGGAAAAAAGAAAGAAAGAAGGCAAAAAAGAAAAAGAAGAAAAAGCACGAGAAGATACCTTTAAAGGGGTGGAGTGGGATAGCAACTCGTCTATACATATATATATATATATATATATATATATATATATATATGTATATGTATGTATATATATAAAGTGGCTGCAGTATTCCCGAAGGATTCGTATTCTCTACGATTTGAATAATCTTTTTTTCTTCTTCTTCCTCCTCCTCCGCTTTTTCTTTTCCATCCATAGCTCTCTTTGCGCATATCGAGATTAGGTTACTTTCGTTTCTAATAAATTTTCTAATAACGCATTGCTCTCAATAAAAAATTTTACATTCTCCGAGAAGCTAATCGTTTAAGATCCCTAAGTAAAGGATACGAATTACTCGACGAATTCGTTAAGTTGCATATATAGAAATTTTCATTTCTAGTTGTGAGAGAGAAAGAAGGGGAAAGAGAAAGAAAGAGAGAGAGAGAGAGAAAATGAAAGAATTAGGATTGATAAAGTTCAAACATCTGTCGCAACTTTCACGAGAAATGAGATTTAATACTTTTCCAGAAATATTCGTTATTATGATGATGATTATTATTATTATTATTACTATAATATAATAAAAACGATATCCCCCGTGATAATGTTCGAAAATGTCGAAGATTATTACGAATTGGAGTTTCCGAAGTACGAATTCGTTGTGATGTGAGATCAGCCTAGCCGGCCGTATTTCCAATCGTTTTAACGAATTTAATTTTCGATCGTTATCATTGATCACAAGTGTCGATTAATTTTAGTATCAATTAATGGAAAATTGCTTTCGAAATGTGGAATAACAAATGTCGACTAACGAAATGAATTTGGTTATATGTAGATGTAACCAATATATTTGATCAAATCAATCCTATTTCTTCTTCATTGTTATTTTGATAAAAATTTTCTCGGCGCTCTTATGATATGTAAAATCGCATTTAGTAAAAAAAAAAAAAAAAAAATTCAGAACGTTTCCTAAAAGGTATAAACAAAGTTATATTCACTTTCAAAAAGACCTCGAATATTTTTACACGACACATTATGTATCTACATATATAGATATACATATATACATAAGATAATCGTGTAAGACTCTACAAATTTATTCAGCCACGTGCACATAAGACCGTTTATAAGAATATATCGCTACACATTCGATGTCTTTTGAGATATTCCTATTCTTTCTGAAACTCGCTTCCTTTTACATTCCGTCGAATACTCTTTTAGAGAGAGAGGAGAGAGAGAGAGAGAGAGAGAGAGAGAGAGAGAGAGGGAGAGAGAAACGTGAAATCGACTTGATATCCCACATCGACTCTTGCCTTCTAATTTCATATCGAAAATTCGGTATTTTCGGTCAATGCACTTGCGTATTACGACAGACGGTGCATATACATACATATGCATGCTCGTACAAAGGTATATCCGAGTACACATGCGCGTACGCCCGATGACAAGTGCATGATGTCGCACGAATCAAAGAACACCAAATTTTTAATAAACAAAAAAAGGAAAACCGAAAAAAAAAAAAAAAGAAAAAAAAACTCGAAAACAAACGAAAAGAGTAAAGAGGGAGAATAAACGAAAAAAAAAACGAAAAAAAAAAAAAAGAAAGAAAACAAAAAAAAAGGTCGGAACGTTATAACAATAAAAATGTTTTCCCTGTTACCGCTGGCAAAATCGTTTATACAGATTTCTATACTTTTTCCAGGCCATCCGAATAAAATTCCGGTAGAGAGAAAAACATGAAACGTATGTATGTATGTTGGTGGATACATAAAATTGGAATATGCCTGTTGTCGAAAGCGAGCCGACGCTTGAAATATGTCGAATTTAATAACATCTTTCCCGTGGTCTGGTATATATACTGCACATTCGGAAATTTTGACACGTGGAAATGTCGTCTCAATTGGAATGAACTTTCGTTTCGATATTTCTCGAATAATGAAAATGATAAACAAGAAACACGATTGAAACTATTAAGGAAATCACAAGGTGGGGGGGAGGGGGAGGAGGGAGGAGGATACGGTTGTGAAACTCGGTTTTAACTAAAACTCGTTTTTAATTAAGTACGCTGGGTTAGATCTCGCGAGGCATCCTATTGAATTAACCCCCCACTTGTTTCTCAACCGGACCGACCTGGACCTGGAACGTACGAACAGGAAAAAGCGCTAGGATAATGACTATGCATAAGGACGCGCAAAGGATTTCATATAAATGATAATGCTCCGGGTAGTTCCTTCCGCTTCGACCTCACCAGAAGATGGCTCAAAGGAATTACAAATTTCGGACGAAGCCAAAATTGGCCGCATGAAAAATACATTGGTGAATATACGAAAAGAGTTAAGGGAAATTTTCGCAATTGATCGATTTCGATATTTACTTATTCGTTGATACTGACCTATTAAAATCCATTTGAATAAATATCTAATAAGTAACAAAAAAGTATCATTTATTAATCTCTACGAGTATTAACGTTCATTGATAAACTATATCTTATCTATCTACGTTCATTTAAACCGACATAATGGAGAATACAATAAATCGAAAATTTAAATATCTTCACGAGAAATTTTCGAATTCACGTGTGTTTGGATAATCAAACGATAATAACCTATTAAGATAACAAAAGGATGATAGTTTCGCCAATTGCAATATACTATAAGCACGTCGAAAGTTTGACTAGGAAATTCGATTATTAAAGAGAATATCCAGGAGCATGCCCAAGAGCATCAGGTTCAGTCTCTCTTCCCCCTTAACCATACTCCTTCTGCCAACGTTTCTATCGTGTATACGTAAGGAAACTTTGTAATTTCGGAAATTTCTGTCGTTGAGTACGCCTGGAGAGTGTACCTGGCAGCGAGACACTTGGCATTAACGACTTAATTCGGCGCGTACGCCAAACTAGGCGGACGACTCTCGTGGGGTGATCATGCCGTGGTGCACTTAATGGAAACGAATCGTCCTTTCCTTGAGTTACAACACACGACTAGCTAGGTAGCTGGGTATCTCTATCTAGGTAGCTAGCTAGCTTACTTCTCTTTGGTCGAATATAACGAGGTCAGATAAAACTACGTATATGATACGTACAACTGAGTATCCAAAAAGAATATCATGATACATATTCTCCAACCATTCTCTTTCTTCTATTCCTTTAACATCATGCATATTTACGTTCGTTCGGGATTGTTCATCCAAAAGAATATATTCCAACGACAAAAAGCATTCAATTTAGAAGAAAATCAAATGGTGACATTTTTTTAAACTTCATGATTTATCATAGAGAATATCCTTTGAGATTTATCATTGAAATCGTTTAATCGTGTATGATTGAAGAAAAGAAATCAATAGATATAGAAATACCATAAACGTCATTATTTTCGGTTAATATTCCATAATGCCAGAGGTAGTTATAATTAAAAAGCTGTGCCACACCGTACGCGCCTTCCAACGTCGAAATTGCATGTAAAATTGGGCCGAATCCACGGCGTATCGGTATATACATATGCATATATATGTATAAACATATATATATATATACGCATATATACATATATATATATATATATATATATATATATATATATATATATGGGTATACACATAGCAAAGCTCTCTACACCGCAAAACCTCAACGCCAGGCAGTGGTAGGTAATTTTACAGAGGACTCGTTGCGGGAATCGAAGTGAGAGCTGCTGCCGGAAAGAGGGATAGAGAGAACGAGAGAGAGAGAGAGAGAGAGAAAGAGAGAAAGAGCGAGAGAGAGAGAGGAGAGAGAGAGAGAGAGTGGGTTGAGGGTGGATTTCACCGAATTCAGTGTACGGGTGTCAAGCACAGTGCTCTAGTTTTTTTTTGTTTCCTCCAAACACGCCGTTTTACCGCAGCTCGTGGTAAAGCTTTCGCGGAAAGTATAACAGCCGCTCAAAACCATTGTCCTTTCTACTTTGGGAATCATTAAGTATCAAAATCGATAAATGTTCAATCGTGTGCTGTATATGGGTTTTACTTTGATGGTAAAAATATATTTTAAATTCTCTACTTGTATATATATATATGTACAATATATACTTATATATATATATATATATATATGTATATTTAGATACATATTTTATACGCTCGATCGAGCTTTTCTCGCGAACGTTGAAGCCATTAAAAAAGTATTAGCAAAAAAGAAGCATCAGTTGAATGAAGTTGTCAAAGGGCCAACATCGATAGCCTATTCATAGAGGCAAATGAAAAACGTAACGGCGTCCTTCGATAAAACGACATTTGAAGAAGATGCCTTGGTGTAAAGCAGATACTGCAAGTTGCAACTGCTGATGCCGTGTTGCTGTTGATGTTACTACTGCTATTACTCGATCGTTCCGACATTTATATCTGTTTTATCAGCCCCTTTTCCCGAGCCGTGAAAGCGTCTTATAGATCGGCATAGAGTTCAAACTACAAATGGCCTCTTATCGATAGTGGAGATCTACGCACAGTGGCTCACAAAAATGATCATACGATCTATGAAATTGAGTATCTTTTTTTAAGAGTGTTCCGTCTATTAAACGGATCAATATTAAAAAACATATGTGAAAATTTCATTTTTTATCTCTTTTTCTCTCTCTCTCTCTCTCTCTCTCTTTCTCTCTCTCTCTCTCTCTCTCTCAATATTTTTAGTATTATTTTGATTTCAGAATTAATACGATCCACTTTTGTGAGTCTCTTTGATCGACCAAAAAATCAAACAAACAAACGAAAAAACAAAAACCAAAAAAGAAAGAAAGAGAAGAAGGAAAAAAAATAACAAATTCTCGAGCAATAAAAAAAAAAATAAAAAAATATTTCTTTATTCTAGTACGATATTATTATAAAAGCTCGTTGAACGATTCGTCGACGAGTGTTTCAATATCACGGATGTACTTTTCTCACGCGAATCACGTATGCATATGCTAATGGGCCAAAAATATATGCTAATGAGCTAATGCGCTACGATATACCCCCGCGAGGTAATATAAACCGTTCTTAATGGTTTCGCGGATGGTACAAAGTTATGCCGAGTAGAGTTATACGCATTCTACGAGTTCCACGGCATACGGAACGAGTATGGTGGGTAGAAGAAGAAGAAGAAGGGTGAAGTAGCAAGAGGAGAAATTAGTATCCTTAAGGTATTGCGGAGACAATAAGAACCCGACGATTTTCAGAAGGGGAAGATCTCGTAAAGTAGTCGTTAAGAGAACCAAGTCGACTGTAAAATTTTCGTCTCCATACCCCTCTATATATATATATATATATATCTGTAAGAAATATAAAAAGAAAAAGAGAAAGAGAGAGAGAGAGAGAGAGAGAGAGAGAGAGAGAGAGAAAAGGAAGAAAATGCTGGAGAAGCTACGGAAATAAGTAAAAACCTTCTCTAGCTCCTCTTTTGACCAACAAAACGAATAGAAAAATGGTTCACTCGAGATCGTTGCTCAGGGTAGCCTTCGAACCAATGATACATTACTGACATTCACTGTTCTACTCTATGCCGTCTTGACATCAATTATTCGCACGTGAGTGCGTGATTAAGGGGTACGTGAGTACGAAAGAGAGAATGTCGGTATAAATGCAAGCCCTCACTCGCGGCGTCTTGGCCCATTAAAATTGCATTCTCCAACGGAATCCCTCATGAATGTTATATTTCCAAGGTAGGTAGTAGTAGATAGTAGTAGTACGTAATAGTAATAGTATTAGTAGTAGTAATAGTAGTAATACTAGTAATAGTAATAGTAATAGTAGTAGTAGTAGTAGTAGTAGTAATAGTAGTAGTAGTAGTAATGGTGATAGTGATAGTAGAGTAGTAGCAGTAGGCAACGACGTGTTCCACGAGATTCACGTCGATGTTGGATTAAAGGCACTTGTGACCGCAATGCGGAATATGATCCGGAATGCAGAATATAGAATAGAAATTCGATCGTTAGAAAGGGAGAGAGAGAGAGAACTGGGAGTGAGTGAGTGAGTGCTCATTTAATCGACAAATTTTTCATTCCAAATCGGTACATCGAAAAGAAAAAAAGAAAGAAAACGATACGAAAGACATCTTTAAAACTTCGATTGAGTAATTAATAATAATATCTTTAAGATCATAAATGAAACAACCATCCTCGGGCAATGTCACGTCAACGTTTGAAACACGTGAAAGCACGCGCGAGAACTACGATCAAAAGCTTTGCTCTAGGAGAACTATAGTTACGAGTTACGACGACAACGGCAACGCAATGACGTTTTAACTATGCTAACATCGACTCTATCACAAGGTGTGGAATTCTCTTTGATGGTCAGAAATAGGTATCGAGCAGGTTCCTCTGTGTTAACCGTACTGCTTTACACAGTAAATTGCTACATATACGCCACTTGTCGCGTGCGCAAGTGTGTTTCCTCCACCCCCATCCCTCTTCTCTCTCTCTCTCTCTCTCTCTCTCTCTCTTTCTCTCTCTCTCTCTCTCTCAATTTCCCCACCACCTGTCTCCACCACCGTTCATCACCCGCAAGAGCTCATGAACTCTGCATAAACTGACCGGTAACTACTCCCAGAGTAGTTTGAATTGTCTTCCCGGTGTATACAATGCTAGGGAGCGACCACTTAAGTGATGCTTGCCTACGATATTACAGGAGAGATAAGCACGTTGACACGTGGCAACCACTCTCCTCACTGCTTTGTGTTTTCCGTGCCTACCGATACACGCTTTGCGTAAACAACCTTAGGAAACTATGGATAAATCGATAATCGATTGCATAGTTCATTTCTTTATTTATACCATATAATAGATTATAAGGTATCTGCAATTAAAATGATGAATTTATTGGTCTTATTTATAACACATAAGTCTTTCTTTCTTTCTTTCTTTCTTTCTTTTTTTTTTTTTTTTTTTTTTTTTTTTTTTTTTATTATATAATATAATATTTGACAATAATTGTAATTATTGAGATATGATTATTGTGAAAGAAATGACACGATCGATCAACTATAATCAAGTTATTTATATTGTATGTCTGAAAAATACTGAAGTTCAAACGATAACTTATTCTTTTTATTATAATAGTTAAGCTTTTCGTTATTATCTAATGTTTGATAATAATAAGAATTATTGAAATATTATTATTATGATAGAAATGACACGATCGATCGACTAGTAGTCAAATTACAGTTTGACTAGTATACGTCTTAAAATATTATTGTATACGTTTTGAATGAGATAGGGAAGGAATAGACTGATAAAAGTAAAGTAAAAGAATTGAAAGATGTATCACGAAGCCAAAGGAACTCTAACGGAAAGAATAAAGGGCTCGCTCGGGCGATCATTACCGGCTTGGAGAAGGAACATCACCCGGAGGAATACTTTTATCGTTTATCGTCGTACTTGCTGCTAGAGGAGAGAAATAGATAAAGAAAGAAAGAAAGAGAGAAAGAGAGAGAAAGAGAGAAAGAGAGAGAGAGAGAGAGAGAGGGAGAAAAGCGGACGTATGAAATACAGGTGTAATAATTGTCTGTTGCTGAAGATTGGTTTTGGACATAGTAGCATCGGAGATACGATAGGAAGGGTCCAGTTGTTTCCTATTGTGTGGCTAATTACTTCAGGGATTCAGGGATTTTCTACTACAGCTTAACTAATCCACCAATGAAAGAAACCTAACTTGGATTCTAAACACTTTGTCTCGTAAAATCACATAGATATGTATTGTAACATGAGTAATACATAATGCAATTCGTAATAATTCATAAAGCAAATTCAAATTAGATCTATCCAATCTGATCCTGTCAATTATTTTTTTGAAAAAAAAATAGATAACAGTATTCTCTTTTTTTTTTTCTTTTTTACATTATCTAAAAAATAAAACTAACAGAAGTGATCTAATTGAAGACGATGAAAATAATTCGTTAATTCGATAAATTGGTCAAATTTCTCTCTTCTCGAATTCGAACGAAAGCGAGAGAGAGAGAGAGAAAGAAAAAGAAAAAAATAAAAAGAAGAAGAAGAAGAAGAAGAAGAAGAAGAAAGAAAATGAAAATACAAAAAAGTTTTCTTAGCTTTCCTTCGCTATTAATCGCAAACGTTAAAGCGCTCACCACGCGTTAACGGTTTAACGAGTAAACGCGACGACTCCGTTGAGAGAATTTCCGTGCGAATTTTAAAATACGCCGGCTGTTCACCGAGGCAGAAATTAAATCGGTAAAATTATTCAAAAACTCAATTATCAGCTTATTGTCGGTCTAACTGGCTCACTATAGCCCGGCTAAAGGCGTGAGAAGGGTGCAGATGTCGCGAGAACTAACTCTCTCTATCTCTCTCTCTCTCTCTCTCTCTCTCTCTCTCTCTCTCTCTCTCTCTCTCTCTCTCTCTCTTTCTCTTTCTCTTTCTCTCTTTCTTTCTTTCAGTTGAAAATAAAAGACTTTTTAGTAGCCGTGGGACAAACTAGAGAGATATATCAACGTGGCTCGAGAACGCGTTTTACAAGGCTACGCTTTAAGAGACGATCTTATTTTAGCTAGCATTTTCAAATCGTTATACGGCTACCATGTGTTTGTTCAGAAAATAGTAAGATAAGAGAAATAAGATAAAAGATACTTGGTATTTTTAACGGAATATACGTAAGTACGTTATATCGATATAAATATATATCCTTAATATCAATCTATTCGTGATTTGTAATTGTCAATTTTTGTCAAGGTCAAAGAATCTTGAAAATATATATTAAAAATCTATCATATACATTTTCATTTGACGTAGATCCAATGGAAAAAAGAAGAGTATCACCTGTCGTAACACCGTATCTACATTTTCTAGATCTTATCTCGTATAACCGATAGACAGGTCCGCATTTCATGAATAAAACACGGAAGTATACGTATGGGCTGACAAGTTGCTGGAAAGGGGTAGCCTTGCGGATGTAAACGAGACGTGTATCAGAGTTATACGGTGTATCGGACAAGCCGAGAAGGAAAAATTTTCAAGAGAATCCACTAACGTAATACTCATAATACGATCGATGTTCCTTGCGTTGTTTCCTTTCCTTTTTTTTTTTTTTTCCTTTTTTCTTTTCCTTGTCTTTTCTATATGTTACCTTTCTCTTATCATCGCGAACTTCCGCAATAATAGAAAAATCACGCGAATCGAGATTATATGGAAATTCGTAAAAAGTTATCGTTTTCCCTCTCTTTTCATTGTGTATATTACGTATACGTATATACATATGTGTTACTACATATATATGTATATGTGTATGTGTCCATGTATATATGTGTGTATGTAGATACTGAGTAAGTCGATGTGACCGCACAGCAACATTTTCAGGGCAAAGTTTGTCGCCGCGAAGAGCTCGTTCGCAGAGTCATCGCGAGACTGGAAGAGAGGAGAACTCGAAACTAGAAAGCGGCTTTAGAATTTAATGCGTGAGAGGTTTCGGAGTACAGTGTTATCCGAACGTATCCCGTTGGGTTTTGCCATTCCTGTGGGAGGACAAGAGTAAAGAGAAAGAGAAAGAGAAAGAGAAAGAAAAAGAGTGAATGTGCGCGTATGCACGTATGCGTGTGTAAGTGCGTATGTATATGTATATGTGTGTAGATATGTGAGAAAGAGAAAGAGAAAGAAAAAAAAAGAGAGAAGAAGAGAGAGAGAGAGAGAGAGAGAGAGAGAGAGAGAGAGAGAGATGGAAAAAACAGAGAAGGAAAAGAAGAAGAAGAAGAGAGAAAGAACGTAAAGAGAAGCAAGGAAAGAGAAGAAGTAAGAGTGAGAGAGAAAGAGAAAGAAAGAGAGAGAGAGAGAGAGAGAGAGAGGGAAGAAGGGAAAGAAGATAGGAGTGAGAGAAATACGAGAGGGACTCTCGAATAAGTATGCGGAGGACCAAAAGCCTTGGGTTTTCGCAACGACGGCGGTATGAATATTTAAACGGATGTAAATTGCGAATTAACTATTGATAAAAACAAACCAGAGGGTTCGCGCTAAGCCTTCCTCGTAAATCACACCCTTTACCGAGAGGTACGAGAGGATGAAGCGTTTCGAAAACATAGCACTTTTCTTTTCTTTTTTTTTTTTATTTCCTTTTTTTTTTTTTTTTTTGTTTTTTGCTCCGGAAAATTATGTAACGAGTTATCAAAAAAAAGAAAAAGAAAGAATAAAAAAAAATGATAATATGTCACAGGATGTAGGATTTGGCGGAAATCATTTTTTCGAAGAGAAAGAGAGAGAAAGAGAGATAAAATCGGTTTTATCATTTTTCAGAGTTCTAACAATTAGAAAAATTGTTTTATAAATGTCGTCGCGTTAATATCCCTTCATGATTCTCTTGTTAGAATTTGAATCGAAAGGAAAAAATGTATAGCCAATTGTCATTAGACAAGAAATATTTATAGATCCCTAGAACAAAATTGTATGGACGAAATAGGTACAAATAAAAAAAAAAAAAGAAAAAAAAGAGAAAGAGAGAGAGAGAGAGAGAAAAGAAATCAAAAGAAAAAAGAAAAAGTGAGTACAAGCGAGTCTTTCTAAGATGATCTCTCTAACAAATTCGTAGTTTCCTCTTGGCAGCTCTAAATCGTGCCGATAAGGAGTTTCGTGTGATGGCCAAGACATCGTTCAGAAATAAACTGTCCCAAGGGTGTAACAGGATTAGGAAAGGCAGACGTATCACCATCGTGAGTTAATCCTTTGGTGTCGGCCTTCTCGAAGGAAAAGTGGTGGTCTTGGGTAACCATAAGTACACTCTTATACTCTAAGTTGGTGGAACGAACACGTATGAACACATCCGTAAGGAGCGTAAAAGAACAAAATATAACACTCTGTATATAGAAAAAGAGAGAGAGAGAGAGAGAGAGAGATAGAGAGAGAAAGAGAGAGAAAGGAAGAGTAAAAAGAGGAGAAGATTATAGGCACGTATTGGCGCATCGGCCCCCTGGGCTCGGTTCACCCTTCGCTCGTTGCTTGGATAAGGGAAAGGAGAGAGAGTAGAACGAAGGAGAAGATGGGAGGTGTATGGAAGATATAAATGTAATCCAGAAGCCAGACGTGACGTACATAGTTGCTTAGTCGCGTTCGCTTTCCACTCGTCTCACCAGTCTGAGTATACAATATATACATACTTATACGTATATTATGTATACTATGTTTGCCTTTCTATACATTCATATGTGATATCATTCTGTGTTTATATATATATATATATATATATATATATATATATATATATATATGTTTATATATATATATATGTTTAAAAGCTTAATATATAGTTTGTTTTTAATATCCCATATAACTATATATTTAATTGTTCGTATTATTAATATAAATTGGATATATTATAATAGTGTTATTATTATGAATATTATAATATTATAATATTCGAATAATAATGTCGCGATATTTAATTTCGTTTCCAAAATTAAAAGTGTATAAATCATTTTTGTTCATTTCCGAATATAGAATATAATATTTACTATAATTTCTTAATTTATCTATTTTAAAGTTACTCTTTATAATCTAACATATTCTTTATAATGAATTATCTTTTTCCCCGATATTCGTTATTCCGCATTTGTAGAAATTTGTTGTTTTTCTTTTTCTTTTTCTTTTTCTTCTTCCTCTCTCTCTCTCTCTCTCTCTCTCTCTCTCTCTCACTCTCTTTCTCTCTCTCTTTCTCTTTCTCTTTCTCTATCCACCTATCTATCTCTATCTCTTTCTTCGTTTCTGTCGCTTTTCTTTAAAATAAGCCGATAAACCGATCGGCAGTAGACGAATAACGTCAGAGAAGTCGAAATAAAACTCAGCGTTCCTCTCTCCTTCTTTCGCTCTCTCCGCACGAGCACCCTCGTTAAGCGCCTACGTGTTCGCGATCCTCAATCTCGAACGATCCTCGTGCACCAATGCTCGAATTATTTTTCGTCGCTCGATCGAGCATGGTACTTTTTCTACGCCTGCGGGCCCAGCCTTTAATCTCTTTGGACTCGTACAGTTGAAATCAATGGTAAAGGAAAATACAAATTTTTTCTATGGGTACCATCGAATATGATTGGACATCATATTGAATGTACAATATGAACACAAAAGAATAAAAAAGAGATAGAAAGAGATAGAAAGAGAGAGAGAAAAATAATGTCAAATTCCTATAAAAAGGGAAAAAAAAAGTATAATATGTGGAGTCGAACTGTATAGCTATAGATATTGTTTATTCATCAATCGTTAATAATTCGTCGATTAGCTCGTGGATTTAATGTAAAAAGTATTGTTTCTCTCTCTCTCTCTCTCTCTCTCTCTCTCTCTCTCTCTCTCTCTCTCTCTCTCTCTCTCTCTCTCTCTCTCTCTCTCGGTACCAATAAAATCAAAAGAAAGGAAGATAATTTTCGAATCGATAATTTCCAATATTTCGTCCGTGGTATATTAAAAATAAATCGCCAATCTTCAATGTTTTTACCAATATAACTGCGTAGATTATTACTCGTTAGATACTTTATCGAAATATTTTTATTACAACGAAATATCTCAATAAATAAAAATGTTTTAGACAAAATTAAATAATAAATCGTTTTATAAGATAATCGTCGAAGATCAAATACTTTCTTTTCTTGTTTTTTTTATTATTTATTTATTTATTTATTTGAATTTAAACAATTTTTCGTGTCGCACGGACATCGAACGCCATCTGCCGATCAAAGTTCGGAATTAACTTTAGAAGTATATCGCTAGTGATAGTTTAAGTTTCTTACATATAAACGGAACTCTCAACATATAATTATTCTTATAAATAACAAAAAAAAAAAAAACCAAAAACAAACAAACAAAAATAAAACCGAAATAAAAAACAAAGAAAAAAAGAAAGTAAAAAAAATGATATATCTATTATAAATATAAAATTAGTGTCATGAAGCATAAAAATACAACAGCGTATATTATAGCATAAATCAATAAACAAGACATTGAAATTGTAACTACTAATTAGTAGATTCCAAGACGGATTACGTGAATGGATTGAAACACGTAAATCTTATTAACAAGTAGATATCGAGTTTACATCATGACGAAGATAACTAAAGCTTTAGAAAATACGGAGAATCATCAATGAAGACAATTAACAAGCAAGTTTAATTAACACGGTTTATAACTATTATAATTGCCTGATAAAAGTCGATATTATTCTAAAACTATCAAGTGAAAAAAATAATCAAAAACGTAAGTATCAACTCTGTCTAAGTATTAACTTGTAACTTTTAATAATAGTACAAAGAAAAAAGGTAAAATTAACGATATCAAAATATATTTAACAGAGAAGTTTAATTAACACGGCCTACTAACTATTGCAATTTTGTAATAAAATTCAATTTCTGTTTTTCTTTTTCTTTTTTTTTTCTTTTTTTTTTTTTTCCTTTTTAGAACTATCAAATGAAAAAATAGTCAATGATGACGTACTATTAATTGTAAATGTACTATTAATTGTAAATGTACTATTAATTGTACATATTAATTGTAACTTGTAACTTGATAATAATGGTGAAAAAATTATTAAATTATTAAAGTCAAAGTAACTCACGATGTTCTCTGATATCGCATGTTCAATGAAGCATCTTCGTAATTAACACCTATCCGATCCGAAACGGTGGCTGAGCTAATCCAGCCGGATAACCGCTAACAAGTCTCGCGAGCGTGGAACATCCATGTCGATGGCAAATGACGCGGAATGGGAAGTACTAAAGGGAGGTAACGCGTGTAAAACGGGTACCGACAGACAGACAGACAGACAGACAGACAGACAGGCAGTCAGGCAGGCAGGCAGGCAGAAAGAGAAGGGGAAGAAGAGTGAGAGAGAGAGAGAGAGAAAGAGAGAGAAATTGAGAGATAAAGAGAAATTCATTTATGTCGAGTACAATCACGGTATGAAAACAATGGTTGAAAAGAACAATCATATGGAAAATATAGCAACAGTGACGAAATAATACTAAATAACTAATAAACTTTAAATGGTAAATCATGTGAAAAAATCAAAACTGTTAGACAAATATGAATTATATCTATTATCCTGTTGTTGTTATTATTATTATTATTATTATTATTATTATTATTATTATTATTATTATTATTATTATTATTATTATTATTATTAATATTATTGTAATTATTATTGTAATTATTTTTTATCCTCACGAAAAGAATGTGTGTGCGTATATAAAAGTCATATTTTAAAATGAAAAAAATTAAATGTTACTCTACTCTATTTATTCTAAGTAAAATTATAAATAATTAGAGTCAATAAAAACTCAACAAAATGTTCAGACGTTCAGTTATATAGAATTAAAGAAAAGAGAGACATAGGAAAATTAATAAAATCTAACAATATTTCATAAATCCTTTATAATTTTTAGTAATAATCCTATTTTTGATTATTTATTTCTCTGTAAACGGCCTAAAGAATTTTGTAAAAATCATATATTGTCCGATAACTCTCAGTGAGTTTATCTTAAATGAATCCAAACGATAAATGTATTGTCCATCGTCGAAAGAATCACGTACCTCAACGAGACTGGAAAATCCGCTTTTCAAACGATAAAAAGAGCCTTCTCGTTTGCTCACGCGAAAACGAACGATTTCCACGGTGCTATCGAATATTTCAAAACGAACAGAACGAATCACCAAATTCGTGAATATATATGTACATACGTACGTATGTATATAAATACATACATGTATATCTACGCATTTACATATATATTATGTATAAATATATATATATATATATCGAGCTACTCTCCTTTCTCTCTCTCTCTCTCTCTCTGTCTCTCTCTCTTTCTTTTTCTCCCTTTATTGAAAAAGTCGAAACTTCGTGGTTTCCAATGGTTATTAAAACAGAGATGATTAAATCGTGCCGTTCGCCATCTCGTTAGAGACACGTCTCGTTTCTCTACATATATTTCCTTTATATATCACCCGCGGATATTTTGCGTGGTAGACCGCACGTATCGTTGCCTTCACGTTCGATGAAATTAATTAAGAGTCTCATAATCGTGCCACCGACGTCATAATACACGCAACAATATGAAAGGTGCTATGCTATTTGACAGAACTTTCAATCTTTATTTTTCTTCAATTATATATTATTATGATTATTATAATTATAATTATAATTATAATTATTATTATTATTATTATTATTATTATTATTATTATTATTATTATTATTATTATTATTATTATTATTATTATTATTTTATCATCGAGAAACAGGTACAATAAGTTAAAATCATTTTCTTTTACTTTTTCTTTCTCTCTCTCTCTCTGTCTCTCTCTCTCTTTTTTTTTATTTTTTTTTTTTTTTTTTAATGAATTAATTAAATCCTTTCCAAAATTATTTATATCTATCTTATTCAGTATAAAAAAAAAAAAGAAATAAAAATTATTATATATAAAAAAGTATCTACATAAGATTAATTTTATTAGTCATTATTGCTGGATACGTTCACATTTATCGTTCAATTATGAAATGAATTAATTAAAAACCTCATAATCGCTTCACCGACATAATACACGCAACAATATGGAATATGGTGAGTGCTATGTCGTTCAATATAATTTTTCAATTCTTTATTCTACCTATTCTCTTTTTTCCTGTCATATGTTATTATTATTATTATTATTATTATTATTATTATTATTATTATTATTATTATTATTATTATTATTATTATTGTTATTATTATAATACTATTATTATTATTATTATTATTATTATTATTATTATTATTGTTATTATTATAATACTATTATTTTCTATCCGCAAAAAAAAAAAGAGAAAAACAAACGGATACAATAAATCAAAGCCATGCCTTTTTTCTTCTTTCAATACGAACCGACTGAAGCTTCTCTAATTTTATTTATATCTCGTTCATTGTTCAAAAAAAAAAAGAAAAAAAAAGCAAAAAAAAAAAAAAAGAAAAAAAAAGAAGAGAGAAAGAGAAATAGATCACTTTATTTAAAAAGATATGTACTTCCGATCAATTTTATGAGTAACTATAGTTCGATGCGTTCACATTTACCGTTCAATTATGGAATTAACAACGCGAACAGGCGGCCCTTTCGGTCAACGGCGTAATAAATGTTCGCCGTGGCAACGATAACGGGGGCAAATGAATGCAACGGATACCGGTATTTATGCGATCCAGATATCAGTGGAACAATAACGGTTTCGCGCGGTATCGTTGGCGCGAGCGAGCGAACAAGCGCGCGCGCGCACGCCCGCGGCCGACCGACCAAGTACGCGCGCGAGCGCGTAATTATTTTGGGATTAATGGGCAAAGGTGCACTCGAACGTTCCTGTATACATATATATATATATATATATACGTATATATACATATATACATATATATGTGTATGTATGTATGAACATACGTACGTACATATATACGTATGTATGTATTATATTATGTATGTAAATGTATGTGAAGTGTTACGTCGAAGCGAGCCAGAAAAAATGGAGGCACGAGCGAACATTGCAAATTCAACGGCTAATTGTCGATCGTGGTTTCCTGCGAAGCTGAGAACAATTAGTCCTCGAAACATTCATTTTCGATAACCCCGAGAAAATTTAAGTTGACATTATATAGATTATGATTTGATAAGTGTCTTGGTTATTATAATATCGCGAAAGATTTTCTTTTGATTGAAATTATAAAAATATTCATAAAAAATATTATATCATGAAATATATTATATATTATATAAAAGATGATTGAATTAATTACATAATAAGTTTCGTTTACTTAAATCGATTAATTTAAAAAGAATACAGAGTGATAAGAAGTTCGACCGTTTGTGATTACAGCGTGCAGCCTAAAAGCTGGCAACCAGCGATACAGAATTATAACACTACGGAAACTCATAAATTTTATAATATAATTAATAATCGTTTTACATTAATAAATGATGTCGTTGAATTCGTTTCAACGAGTGTCATCGAATTGCGAGAGAACAAAAATCTATACATAGTTTCATTAAAAAAAAAAAAAAAAAAAAAAAAAAAAAAAATGAATTTGACTTTGAAATTTGGTCCATCACTCTATTCGCAAAAAAAACAAAAAAAAACAAAAAAAAAAACAAAAAATTTGCACCACATAACGTACTACGTTATATCAAACGAATCTGTACAAAGATTCTTTTTTGTAGATTCCATTCTTCGCGAGATATTTCAAATTTTTCGAGAGATAAACAAGACATCCTGTATATTAATTCCTATATACAAATATAAATCAGTATAATTACACATATTTAATATAATTATATATTTAATATAATATATTTTATATACATATATATATATATATATATATATATATATATAATATAAATAATATATAAGATATATATATTTTTTGTTTTAAGTGTAGGTTATCTCACTTTTTGCTATTTATATAACTAAATTTATATTACTAAATTATAATTTATATTACTAAATATATATATATATATATATATATATATATAACAATTTAATTATATCCTATTACGTATATATAAATAAAATTTTCATCCGACTCGAATCCTTTTTAAAACACGACGTCAAAATAAGAAACAACGAGAAAGAAAGATAAGAGAGATTCTGAAGGATGACTGAAAAACCGAATTGTGAAACTCATTCAGAATATAAGAGTTTCGATGACGCCTCGGAAAATTTACTGGCCACGAAAGGCAACAGCGATATACAACGGAGAAAGGGATTAAGATGCGAAACGGTTTCTCGCGAGCGAAGAAAAGCCATAAATAAAGGATATCCGACTTTATCCATCTCAACCCCTCTCTCTCTCTCTCTCTCTCTCTCTCTCTCTCTTTCTCTATCTCTCTCTCTATCTCTCTCTCTCTTATATGCTTTTTGGAAAGATAAAATAAGACACCTTAAGACCGATTTCAAAAATGTGCACTCTCCCATTTACCTGGAAAGCTTGAAAATGCTGGTAATGAGCATCTCACAATCTCTTTCTTTTTTTATCTCTCTCTCTTCTTTTTTTTCTTTCCTCTTTTTATATTTTTTATTTTTTTCTTCTTTTTTTTTTTTTTTTTTTTTTTTTTTTTTTTTTCTTTTTCTTAGAACCCACTATATCTTTGGAATAATATAAAGTAGTCTTGTTAAGAGAAAAAGGAAGAAAGAGAGAGAAAGAGAGAGAGAGAGAGAGAGAGAGACAGAGAGAGAAAGAGAGAGAGAAAAAGAGAGAGAGAGAAATAGAAAGAAAGAGGAATGAGAGAAAAGAGATACGTTCCAGTAAGAATATTTGTGTGGGAACCAGAGAGATGGCTTGGCTTAGGAGCCACCTTCCCCTGTTCTCCATCCTTCGTCCTCTTTTCTCAGTTGGAAAGGACTCGACAAATATCATAAAATGTAAATTCCTAGGATTCCGGTTTGATCCCGAGGAGAACCTCTCAATTTACCAATACTGAAGTTGTTCCTCTCTCCTTTTACCATTCGTTCTTCTGACACGTTTAACTTTATATATATGTACATATATATATATATATATATATCAGGAAAATTTCTTTAACTTGATATTAAATAGTTTCGTAAATTCACGTATGATTTTACATCGACACACACACACACACGCATGCACATATATATATATATATATATATATATATATATATATCTACTTTTTATAAGATATATAAATACGTTTTCATCTATGTAATCAAGAAAAACTGTTCTCATCGTCCGAGGACACCACTAGACAACGTGTTATGGCATCTCTTCTTCACACAGAAACATGCAACATATGTTATATATTATATTATGAGAGAGAGAGAGAGAGAGAGAGAGAGAGCGAGAGAGAAAGAGAAAGAGAGAGAGAGAGAGAGAGAAAGAGAGACATATATATACGCACATATATGTGTATATATATATATTGTATATATATACACACATATATATAAACACACATATACAAGTTGAATGTTCCGAGTTAAGCCGTATAAGATAGATGGTCCAGCCGTTAGCCCTCTCTCACCCATAACATTTCACTCGCGTTTATGATATATGACGTCGCCTTTAAAAAGTGGCAGATGTGTTTTCGCTCCTCGTACGAAACCGAAATGGACAACGACGGTGACGATAAAGAAAAAGAAAAAGAAAAAGGAAAAAAGAAGAAAACGAAAAAGATGAAGAAGGTGAGATTGAGCGAAAGTATCTGAATGCTGCCATCGCGTAACCATTGTCTTCATATTCCCAATAGAACACGCTCCGAAAAAAAAAAAATGTTTCTTTACCCTATCCAACACATATATACGGTAAAGGAAACATTCGTTAAAATTTGTATTGTAAGAAAATTAAATAAGAACAAAAAAAAAAAGAAAAAAAAGAAAAAGCAAAAGAAAAATATAGATCGACTTGAGATAAACTCGTTTACTCGTGAATATATTTATTCGAAATGTTTTTGTGATATACCTATGCAGCAGAGTTTGAATTGTAAATAAAGTTTTAAATATAAGCGAAACGTGCTTTAAAAGATACATTGTATTTGTTTAATTTTCAAGCTTCAAAAATACATTGTCCAGGGACTTGTAGAAAAGTATGTATGTATGTATGCACATACGTACTTAGATATATCCTATACATATTCGTATTTGTAAGTTGTAATGATAAATAAAATGGTAAGGAAAAAGTAAAAAATTCTTGTGTAACTCACTTAAGACGATCATCCGTGTTCTCTCAACAAACCGGCACAGTCAAAGTTTTGTCCGCCTCTTGCTTTTCTTGCCCAACCAACTATATTATATTCTTTTCGCTACATCGATATACATATGTATATTCGTATTTATATAACCAAGGAAAACGTTTTATTTTCTATGTACATGCGTGTATGTGTGTATGTGTGTATGTGTGTGTATGTGTGTATATATATATATATATATATATATATATATATATATATATATACTTTATTATCACACAAATAAATGTTTTTTTATAATATATTAACATATATATGTTAATACTAACAAATACAAACGTGATCAATAAGAATTACGATTTGTATAAAAACTTATCGATTATCGTTAAGCATACTCTATATAATCATTATAATTATAATAAAAAGAAAAGAAGTATCTATCATAAATTTTATTACCTAAATAATAATAACATCAATAATCAAAGCACATTTTTAAGGCCACTTCAACTAAACTTGGTTAACTTCAATCAACGATTAATCGATTAGCAGTGTAGCAAACAGTGAAACTTTACATTTTATTTCATCGTTCTTAACCTATACTTTCGTGTTATCGATAAGCATTTAAAAATTTTTGTACACAATACGGAGTAGAAAGAATGTTAATTAAAATATTCTAAAAACATATATATATGCATTATTTATACTTCATTTAATTGTCATTCTTTCTACACTATTCATATATTGTGTTTGCTACGGCCATATTGATTTGTAGTTCATTTATTCTCCGGCATAAAAGTCCAAATGGCGCTGCATCTTCAGTCCTCTTCAGAATACTTGTATGGTTTACTAAAAAGTTGTGTATAATAATATACAAAATAGATTTTAAATCGATATTGCTATAGTTTAATATAAAATCATTACATTAATAATAGCAGAGTAAAGTATAAATAAATAAAGATATTATTATCTTTTAATTCTAATAATAAGTTATTAGAATCATTTTCATTTTTTAATAACATTTAACTCTGTCTAAATATATCATATGTAAGTACATAACATTATAAAAAAAATTTAATTTTCATCTGATACATACTGAAAAGTGTATATATATATATATATATATATATACATATACACTTATTATAATGACTATCAAATTATAATAATAATTGTAATTTCACACAGAACATGAACACTATTCGATGTTCTTTGCAACGACTCTCATTAAATAATAAATCTTTTCTGAATGAACTTGTTGGAACATTGAGTAGATCTATAGTGTCATCTGGTAAACTTTTTTCATATGATAAAAATATGGATTACCAAGATGATGATGTAGAGGAAAATGAGAACGAACAGAAACAATATAAGTGGTTAGAATATAATAACAAATTTTTTCCTATACAATCACCAGATGAGGAGAGAAGACCAGCGGTATATAAGTTCTTATAATATAAATAAAATATAATATAACATAATTATGAAATTATATTATTATTTATAATCTGTATATTTTTATTGATCTATCTTTTTTCAGTATGTATGTCATATGAAGGCAAATGTAAAATACAGTCCAAAGAAATTGTGGTATATTGCATGTTTCGTCAGAGGAATGACTGTGGATGAAGCAATTAAACAATTAAGTTTTATGCATAAAAAAGGTGCAGTTATTGTAAAAGAAACTATTTTAGAAGCGCAGAATTTAGCTGTACTTAAACATAATGTTGAATTTAAAAGTAATTTGTGGGTTGGTAAGTAAATCTACAACTTTATAAATACTTTATCATTTATGCTGAAATCCATCTAAGGTTGTATTATTATTATTCCATAGCTGAATCTTTCTGTAGTAAGGGTTTTGTATATAAAGGAATAAGACGTCATGCTCGAGGACGGATGGGAGAAGTACGTTACATGTATTCTAATTACTTTGTACGCTTGGAAGAAGGAAAGCCACCTGAAAATTATTATTTGTCAGTTCCTAAAACTGGTGAACAACACATAGAAAATTGGCTAAAACAAATGCGAATGCGTAAAATACCAAATTCCTTGTAATTATTTTTCGATTTGTGTAAATAAATCAATATATATATATATATATCTCACATCTGTTGTATATATATAGAATTAAAGAGATAAAAATTTATTAATGTTTATTAAACAACTATGTTTTCATATATATATAGAGTAATTAACCAATATTATGAAAATTATTAAAATAGCATGTTAAGAAAAAACAAATATCAAGATAAATTTAAGGGTTTTATTTAAAGTATTTGAAAATCATTGGAGATAACAGAATTGGTATCAATGTAATCTTAAGACTAAATTACAACTTCAATTTAGTCCTCCTCCAGTGACGACGCTTTGCATTGTACCTGGAATATTTAAAAATGATGATAGTCATTAAATATCTTATAATAAAATCAATCATTTTATATTCTTATACATATACATTACAAATTATCTACTACAAAAATAGTAATAAAAATACTAAATGTGTAATAATATTGAAACAATTACTACAAATATACGTTCATTAATCAAATATATGTTAATGAAATTATTTTGTAGTTTGTTACCATAATGATGAAAAATTATATCTAAAAAATTAGTATCTTAAATTAATGAAAATTACTTAAATAATGTTAATAACAATAAACTTACCGGATAGTATTACCAGTACGCATTCTAACCCATTGAGGAATAGGTCTGTTTTGCTTCAACTTTTTGGCAAGCTTTCGCTTGATTATAAACGTTTTATGAGCAGACTGAAACATATAAGACATTTCGTTAGAAATTACAAAATCATTTTTTAAATCACAATAGTAAATCATATTAACGATGTAAATATATTTAATGGATTTCTAAAACATTAAATGATCCTTACCATCTTTCCGACACTGCATGAACGAAGTGAACGATGTTCTTAACAATCACAGAGTATAGATATACAAGACGATACACTATAAAGAAGAAAAATACCTAAAGCCTAGTTCTCACTAAGTTTGTTCATTGCAAAATATTCTTGTCCAAATCATTTAATTTTTAAAACCTTTAATTTTCTTTTATAATTTTTTTGAAAATGAATATAATTCATTAAATTAATTATCTGTATTAGTAATACTTTAAATATAATTAAATTAAAAACATTATTAATAACCTATATATAAGCTAGATAGCGTTAATAGTATTTAGTAAATTATGATTCAGTTTCGAACTTCTGACTTTACATTTGAGTACATATAAAATCGTATACGACAATATACGAATTAGTTATGATTGTCATGTCTATGCCACATCTTATGTTTACGTATGTAATTTTTAAAATAAATGGAATAGATTGACCATTTTAAATATAATATTCTTAAATGTATTTTAACATTTTTATAATACATTATCATAATCAGATCATAGATATTTTTCATATCAGATATTTAATAATTTAGATCAATTTGTAAAATAAAAATTATATATATATATTACGCATAAATTTCATTCTAAAGTCTAACTTCATTAAATATTTTTATTAGGAAAGAAATAAGAAGACTTATTTCTACAATGACACACAAATATGTTGCTATTTGTCAAATGAGATCTATAAATGATAAGCAAAAAAATTTAGAAGTAGTTTCCCAATTAATTCATGAAGCTAAGCAAAGAAATGCTTGTGTAAGAGAACAAATAATTTATTTACTTAAAATTCAATATATGAGAACTGACAAATAATATTTAAAAATTTCTTTCTTCTTTCTATTATAGATAGCATTTTTTCCAGAGGCATGCGATTATATGGCTGAAAATAAAAAAGAAATAATTGAATTTGCAGAACCTTTAAATGGCCCAACTGTTAATTGTTATAAGAAACTTGCCGTCCAAAATAATATTTGGTTATCATTGGGTGGTATTCATGAAGCAGTAATATAATTAATTTTTTAATAAAAAATTTTCTTATTTAGCATTGTTATGTAACTTATTCAACTTAATATAAAATCACTTTTAGTTACCTGATGATAAAGAAAAAGTCTCTAATACACATATTTTAATTGACAATGAAGGCAATTTAGTATCCAAATATCGTAAAATACATTTATTTGATATGGATAATAAGGAAACAGGCGTACGTTTAATGGAATCAGATTATGTTGTGAAAGGAGATGATATAGTACCACCTATTTGTACACCAATTGGCAATTTGGCTTTAAGCATTGTATCCTTTTTGATTTTTCTTCTAATAAATGTATATAATATTACTTGACAAAATGATTAGTGTTATGACATGCGTTTTGCTGAACAATCTCTACTTCTAAAGAATATGGGAGCACAAATTCTAACTTATCCTTCAGCATTCACGTATCAAACTGGTGCTGCACATTGGGAAATAATATTACGTGCAAGAGCTATAGAAACACAATGTTATGTAATTGCTGCAGCACAAACAGGAGCTCATAATAAGAAACGTATGAGTTGGGGACATTCTATGGTAAAATTTTATATATATAAATTGTTTTAATCTGTATTAATTTTCATAATCAATTGTTTATAAATATTTTCTATTTATGTACTTAAATAGATCATTGATCCATGGGGAACAATTCTGGCACAATGTGCTGAGAAAATTGGTGTAGCTGTAGCAGAAATAGATTTAGATTTATTAGCCAAAATTCGGAAAAATATGCCATGTGAACAACATCGTCGAACAGATTTATATTCATTAATAAGATGTCAAAAATCGTGATTTTTATTATAAATTGCTTTGGTATTTAAAATGATTTATTTAAATGATAGGTAGATATTTATACTGGATATAATAGAATTTACTACAATGCTTTTAAATTACTATAAATTATTCATATTATATTAATTATGTGATATAAATCGTTAATTTAATGTTTTTAGAAACATGTTGAACTTTTCACAGTATTTCATCAGAATATACTATATTTTTTATGAAAACATTTATTTTTAGCCTAGTAGAATATTAAGTTTTATTTTGATGATATATACTATCACTTGTATCTAGCCTACTATGAGGTCCTGTAAGATCTGTATCTACTCCTTGTAATGCCCAATTATGTTCACATATTTCTAAAGCTTCCCATTCAGATTTAAAAGCTGCTTTTGGATCTGGTGGCATCGACATTGCTGCACCCGACACTTGATCTTGTAAAAGTCTAGATGTATCGGCAGCATTATTTTCACCAAGTACAAGAGTATAGATAGAACGTAATCCAAATACATTTAAGAAGTACCAAGATGCAGAAGAAACCCATGCAGCATCTAAAGTGACTAATTCTATGCCTCGTTGTAACATTGGTTTAAATCTTAATGTTAAAGGAAATGGGACTTTAGCTGAAAAAGAATAATAGTGTTAGGAAAAAAAATACAATATTTTTACTAAGTTATATTATATATGTACTTGTAACAAATCCAGAGAACATCCAATTTATCCAACCACCTATAAGGACCATTGGCAAAACATTTGTTACATTTCCTTTTAACATATCTGTCATCATGTTAGGATCAGTCATTGGATTTTGCGATACAGGTGCACGTTTTTGTGTCTTAAAGTATCCTGTTTCTTCGTTATTGAAGAAATGTCGTCTCATTATAAATGCAAATTTAGGAATATACTGACCATTTTCTCTAAGAAGTCTAGATCGTATCATCACTTGACTAGATACAATAAAAAAGAATATTAGTAATATTTCAGAGAATTATTAATGTACTAATTTAATACTCACCTGTCTTGTACTTGATGGACTTCCACTTTTTTCTGCGAAGCCAATAATATAGAAACATAATGTCGAATAATTCCTACTAGAAATGTAATGACGACTATGGGTAGAAATACCCATCCACGAATATTTGAATCCAAAAGAAGTTCGGCCATTGTCAACCGAAACCTTTTCGAACAGTATTATTAGAAAAATAATATATATTCTCTATAATACAAACATAAAAAGATAATTCTTTAGTTATCAATTTTTATGAGATGATTTAATTATAATAATATAAAAAAGTTTTTATCTCATAGTTTCAAAATATTGTCTTGTGTATATTATTTATTTGTGAAATCAATATGCAATACCTCACGTATACGTTTTCTACAATATCACGAAGCACTTACGAATTACGTTAAAAATTCACGGAAAAGAAGGTAATGTATAAAATGATACATACGTTTATCTTCTTTACCGACCGATATAATAGTATGGCTTTAAACGTAGATTCCTATAGAGTGCTCTGTACGCATAGTAATGCGCGTTGGAAGATACAGTTTATATAGTTGCATGTAGTGGCTCGTAGGAAAGTCCTACGTTATGTTCTATAATAATATGATTCAGTTTCACTAAGCACTGTTACAAAGTCAGATTTCCAAAGTGGATAGGAATATCTGAAATGTGCGTTAACGCACGGAAGTGCGCGGTGTAGAATGGTAGAGTGAAGTAAATTATAATACGTGCGAAGAGGTGATATCATAGAAAGGCGATATGGGTTTCTGAGAGGGATTTGGATTGCGCATGAAGACGGTAGGAAGTGGTAAAAGGGCCAGAAGATATAACGCTTACACCCGGCTGTCACGACGCCATGTTTCTTCAAAACGGTCTACCGATGTCGAAAACTTCTTTATTAATTCTCTGCTGTCTTGTATTAGTTTCTGCTGGCCTCGATGACGGGGGTATGTATATATTATATATTGTCTCGAAAATAGTAAGAAGGCGTAACACATATTATCATAGGCGCCAAATGATATCCCACTGTTTTCTATTATCACCGATGTTTCACTGTGTATTATTACACAAATTAACCGATAATTGAAATAATATGTTATTATTTAAACATGTTTCTTTTTTTCTCTTGATATTGTACAATTACATAAAAAAGAATGTCTTTATACTTGGTTCCCAATTAGAAAAAATAATCATTGATCTTGCGATCAATTATATATTAACATGAGCGGGATTAGATATTCTTATAAATGGATTTAATTAATGACGATAAACGATGACAATTATCCAATTATATACAAAATGTATGGTCTTTATATAATTTTTATATGAGATTATTAAACTATTCCTTATTTTTTATTTTATTTTATTTTATTTTATTTTATTTTATTTTATTTTACTTTATTTTATTTTTATCCTTTCTCAATAATTTATAGATAGGATATAAATAATAAATATTTATTATTTATATATATATATATATTTTTTTTTTATTTTTTCTTATTATTTTGCATAAGAACAATAGAATTATTAAAGGTTCTTTATAAGTTATATATATTGAAAGAAAAAGTATAAATAGAAAAGCATATGTATATTACCATATCTATGCATCAGTATTGCGTCTACAAATTTGACATGTATTTTTCAATATTGTCAATATTATTCATACTTGGAATATTTTTATTATCATTATAATCAAGATTTAACAGATTTATTTATATATAATTATCACGTTTGAAAGACTTAAATTGAACAAAAGATAGGAATCTATTTCGAATAAAATATTTTATTCCTAGAAACAGACAAGACAGAAAATATTTGGCAAAAGAATGAAAAAATTGCTACATTAGAGATAACAACATCTCAAGATATAGATGGAATTGAAGCAGGCAGTACACCTTCTTTAACATGTAAACTCAATGTGCCTGGCCAAGTTTGGTGGACTACCAAAGGGAACAATCTTACCACAATTAAAGATTTTGAACATGCTGGACGATTTGATATAAAAAAAGCAAGTAGGAATGATACGGGTGATTACAAATGTATGGCTCGAACTATTGAAGGAGAACTTCTTGAGAAAGAGATTCATATTAGGGTTATAGGTGATTATCATTTTCAAATCGATAAATAATCAATTATGTTAGTCTAAAATATATATGATCAAAATGATTTTATAAATTTTAGAACCTGGTAAAATAACATCGGATAAAGATGTCAGGACAAATGTATCAGAATCAGCTAACTTAACTTGTCATGTATTTGGCTATCCACTCTCAAATTTCAGTTGGTTAAAGGGTAATGATACTAAGACCAGTGAAAGTTTGAAAAATCATTCGACTGTCACGCATGTAAATGAAACTTATGTAATAATGACGTTAGAATTTAAAAGTCCCTCCCGTAAAGATAATGGTACATATATCTGTAAAGCACAAGATAATAATGGCATAATAAGTGCCTACAGACATCTTTTTGTAATCGATGTGCCAAAAATTAACATTGATTTTATAAAAGCTGTTGGTGCTGGAAGTATCTTTTTAAATTGGACAGTAGATGATGGTAATGAACCAATTACAAATTATTTAATTAGACTTATGAAGAATGGAACAGATCAATTTCTGTATTATAAAGAACAAATTGGTGGAGGTATTTCAAGTTACGTTTTGAAACATTTTGAAAATGGCACAGCATATAAAATTGGAATTAGTGCTGATAATGCTGCTGGTTCATCTCATATACAATTTTATCCACATTGGGTAACTACGCTTGAAAAAGGTATTTCAATAAAGTATAGTTATGATCTGGCTGGTTATTATAAAATTCAAACATATAATAATAATTATGGATCATACAACATTTATTTTATAGATCCAGTGTTTATACCAAAAGTTTCTGTTAATGGTGTCACTGAAAATTCTATTACTATAGCATGGACTGTACCACCACCACATCTGAAAGAGCATGTACATTTTTATAATTTAATGGCAACTCACGCAGATCAAAAACGACAGGCAGTTTATCCAGCACAGCAGTTTACTGTATATGCATTTGTAGATCTTGATCCAGCTACTACTTACAAATTTAAAATCGCAGCTTGCAGTGAATATACAAAACAGTGTGGTAATTGGAGTACTGAGGTGAATGGCACAACATTAGATGGAGGTATTATTAAATAAAATTAAATATTGTATTCATTATAGATTTGTGAATTTTAATGAATTGAAATATTCTTCATTACAGTGTCTAGTCCACCAAAAAATTTGGTAGTTACGTGTCAATATGATAACATAAGCAGTTCCAATTTTATTTCTATTTCTTGGAAGACACCAGAGAAATCAAATGGTATTATAACTCGATATAATCTACAATTAAGTGGCATATCAAAATTTAAAAATGATATGGGCCGGTTAGATATAGACAAATGGTCTTTACCAGTTAAGAGTATTTCAAACAAGAATAGTGTTAGATATGGCCAAATACCAGCAAACACAAACTATACGGTATTTTTTAAATTCTTTTTCTTTACAAAAGAAATTTGTATTCTAATAAATTCATAATTTTATATATGATAAGATTGTAAATCACAAATTATAATTATTACCTGTCGTTAATTTTTTAGTACAAGATTTCATGAATGATAATATTAAAATTAGCTATTTTGTTAAAAGGTACATATACATGGTGTGACTAGGTCTCGTTCTCCAGGAAAAGATGCAATTGGTAATTGCACTACTCCAGCTACCATCCCTGATAGAGACAGTTTAAATATGAGAACATGGAGAAAAATTGAAAATGAGGGTAGACAATTATTTAAATTATATTTACCACGTATTTCTGAAAGAAATGGCCCGATATGTTGTTATCGAGTATTCTTAGTGAAATTAGCACCACAAACGTCTGTTTCTGATTTACCACCACCTGAGGAAATAAACGTATATTCCTATAGTTATGCCCATAGTTCTCCAACAGGTGCTGCATATGCTGCAGAGGCATTTGACAGTGATCAATTAATGTCTGAAATTTTTCTCGGCGATGGAATATCTTCTAATGGTAGTGTTCAATGTAATCGATGTATTGGTCTTCGAGCTAAAGGACCACCGTCGGTATTACACTTTGTTCCTGAAACCGAACCTCCAATACCAACAATTAATGGAACAACTACAACTATATTCAGTACAGTACCAACAACAACTTCCATAAGTCCTAAAACCAAATCAACTATCATTGATCAAAAAATAGAATCAACAACTCCAACTACAATTATCAAGAATAGTACAGAATCAACAGCACGTAAAAAAAGAGAAGATACATCAAATTCTAAAACGATTTTTAATGAAAAGTCTTCGGAGTCATCAGCACCTCCAATACAGGATGGTTTTTTGGATGATAGATCAAATTATACTGGCTTTATAGAAGTTATTGGTTGGTATAAATTTTCTTGCTTACCATTAATGTCAATGGCATCTTGTTTATATTACTTTTCTTTTTTTCTTTTTTTTTTTTTTTTTTTTTTTTATAGTTTTCAGTAGTAATGAGGATCGATTTCTACCTGCTTATAGTGGTTATTTTAATCCTCTTTATGGAGGAAAAGATCTACGAAGTATAACAGCTGATGAAGTAACTATGCTTGAAACAATATTACAAATTTCTATTGTTCTATTAGTGATCATTATGATCCCGCTTATTGCACTTTGCATATTACATAAATATACTAAACGTGCACAGCAAAGGGGAGAAGAAATTATAACTTTAAGGAATAGTTTCAGGTGAATGCATAACCATTTTTAGAATAATTTTAATCATTAATTAAATATTTTATTTCTATTAATTAAATATATTACTAATCAAATTATTAACTTAATTTTCTAATTATATACGATTTATTTTGAATTTTCATTATAGGTATCTTTGTCGAAGTCTTCGTGGGAGGCATCAGCTTGTAGCTGCAAGTCCACCTGATATGCCACCAATTCCAAAGAATGAATTGTTGCAAGCATATCTTCAGCGTCATAGAGATTCTGATTATGGCTTTCAACATGAATTTGAATTATTGCCTGATAGGTTTACAGATCGTACTACGCGTGCTTCTGAGGCTAGAGAAAATTTATACAAAAATCGTTATCCAGATATTAAATGTTATGATCAAACTAGAGTACGACTTGCACAAATAGATGGTATTTATGGATCAGATTATATTAATGCAAACTTTGTTCTTGGTTATAAAGAACGCAAAAAGTTCATATGTGCACAAGGTCCTATGGAAAATACAGTATGCGATTATTGGAGAATGATTTGGGAACAACATTTAGAATTAATTCTTATGTTAACTAATTTGGAGGAATATTCTAAAACAAAGTGTGCAAAATATTGGCCCGACAAGAGTGAAACAAAAAACTTTGGAGATATAACTGTTGAACATATTCGTGAAAGAGCGTATTCTGATTACGTTGTACGCGAATTAAAAATGACACGTCTTGGAGAACGAGACGCTCGTACTATAGTACAATATCATTTCCTTGTGTGGAAAGATTTTATGGCGCCAGAACACCCTCATGCAATATTAAGATTTATCAAAAGAGTAAATGAAGCATATTCCTTAGAAAAAGGACCAATATTGGTACACTGTAGTGCAGGTGTTGGTAGAACGGGAACGTTAGTCGCCTTAGATTCTTTATTACAGCAATTAACAGAAGAGGGTCAAGTATCTATTTTTAATACAGTATGTGATTTAAGACATCAACGAAACTTTTTGGTGCAATCTTTAAAACAGTATATCTTTATTTATCGTGCATTAATGGAAATGGCACAATATGGTGATACGGAAATTCCAGCATCCCAATTAAAAGCGACTGTTACACGTTTAAGACAGAGAGATAATGGTAAAGAAAAATGTCGAATGGAAGAGGAATATGATGTAAGTAAAAGAATATTTATTTCTAAAGAGAAGAAATATTGTTCTTACTGTATCATCGATAAGTTTTCTAATTTTAATTTTTACAGAAAATTAGTTCTTTATTAGAAGATAGAAAATCTTTCTCTGTTGGAGGAGGTGAAGAAAATAGAGCAAAGAATAGAAGCGAATTAGTGATACCATATGACAGAAATCGTGTAATACTTACACCTGTACCAGGCAGAGAACATTCAACATATATAAATGCCTCATTTATTGAAGGTTATGATAATTTTGAATCATTCGTTATCACACAAGATCCATTGGAAACTACTATAGCTGATTTTTGGAGAATGATTTCAGAACAATGTATATCTACAATAGTTATGTTATCTGACGTAAGTAACTATATTTATAAATTTTAATGAATTACATAACCATTATTTAGTTCTTTTCTTCTTTGTAAATAATTTACTTTATATATGTTGAAAATATTGCGTAAATTATCATTGCGTACGCAATAAAATGAATTTGACGATTAAATGAAGTTAGAGTTGGGTGATAAATAAAATTACAGTGACCCCAACTTAATACAATTAACAACTTAATACATTTAAAAAATGTATTATGAATAATGTAGTTTCTTTAGAATAAAATATAATAATTCGAAAGTAGAAAAAATGAAATTAACACAGAAAAGTAAAGCATTTATACAAAAAGTAAAATTATTATAGTTAAATGAAGGACCACGAAAATGTCCACGATATTGGCCCGATGATGAAACTACTTATGATCATATTAGAGTACGATACATTCAAAGCGAGAGCTGTCCTTATTACACCCGACGAGAGTTCTGTGTATCTAATACAAAGACAGATGAAAGTGTAGTTGTAACACAATATCAGTATCATGGATGGCCCACAGTAGAGGGTGAAGTACCTGAAGTAACACGAGGTCTAATTGAACTTGTAAATCAAACGGAGTCAAGTGGCTCGTTAGTAGTACATTGCAGTTATGGTTCGGATAGAAGTTCGATGTTTGTGGCATTGAGCATATTAGTGCAACAACTACAAACTGAGAAACGTGTAGATATTTTTACAACAACAAAAAAACTCCGTTCTCAGCGGCATGGCATGATCAGTACTTTTGTAAGTTTAACTTTTTAATAAGATTATGATTCGTTAGTTAGGTATTCATAGAATTATTAAATAATTTATTATATGTCATATGTTTCAGGCTCAATATGAATTCTTATATCGTGCTATTGTAAATTATTCAGATCTTCACAATCTTGCTGATGGAGAATCAGTCTCATAATATCGACAAACGTAAGTTGGAACAAGTTATAGCATTTCACTTATCATGTTTGTTGACAGGATATGCAAACTCTATGCAAATTTTTTGCAAACAAGTGTTTGAAGGTTTATAAGAGTTGAGATAAACATATATTCAACCAACCAAAGAACATCTGCAGAAATATTAATGAACAAACATAATATAATATTGAACATAAATTTGTGCATAAGATAATTCAAGTTCCATAAATATGAACATGGAATTTTGCATATTATATTCTCAGTTTAGGTACTAGAGAAATTTTTGCAAACATTATCTTTTAACGAATGGCCAATATTGTATATTCCTAAACAAGTAGGATAATATTAAATGCACAATTAAAAACACGGGCTATCAGTGATATCGATCAATGGTTGGTTATTAATATAAAGCTATCATATATTCATGATCATTTGTAGTATTACGTTCATATTAATCACATGATCATTAAACTGTTCTAAAGAACTAAATTTTATAAAATGGAAATAATGATCTTGTTGTCATTTCTTTTTAAGTAATATTGCAAAGTTTAAAGTATTCATTTAATGCCATAATAAATAAATAACATACGAAGGTATATATTTACCACCGATAAAAAAAAATGCAAGATATATAATAACGAAGTATTAGAACAGTTTTTTTTTTCTTTTCGTATACTTCTACTTGTTATATTTTATTATAAGATTATATGTAATTTCACATTGATAAAAAATCAATGACATAATTAATGCTCTTCCTGACTCTGTTTACTAAGATATAAATTATTATGTTGGAAGCAAGTATACGTGAGAATAATTATATTAATTAATTTAATTAATAATTAAAAAAGGAATTTTTTTTTGTTAAAATAAGTTCAATATCATCAAGAATGAAATAATAACCAGTGATAGATTGATATTCATCAAATATGCATCTTTATAACGCGAATATACATCATAAATTAATTATTATCATTATTTTTATATATTACTATATTTATTGTATTTCTGTTTCAAAGTCCGATATTATATATATATATCATAATTGAAAATAAAAATAAATTATGCATATTGATAAAGATTTTATGGTGAGTCAGCAGGAGTATTAATGAAAAAATGAAGTGCTTATAAAAAATGTGAAGGAATAATTGAAAGGAAGGCTAATGTTTATATGTATTATTTTTCGCTAACTTTAATGCTTTATGTTATTAATGCGTTATTTGACCAGAAAAGAGTATGTTATAAAAGTTTATGATTTATTACCACATTTAGTATTATCATAATTGTACACACACATACACATAGATACACACAAATGTGAATATGTTTATCTCTGGAAACATATATATCATACATATATGCGTAATGGTACGTGCGACTCACATGCACTTTTTTCTAAAGAAAGACTGATACTTTTATTCATCCCAAAATACGCGATTAAAGTACGTAGTTCGTATAATATTTACATACAGTTGTGTAATAATGTGAAGGATGAGTTTTTTTACGCTTCATACATCAGAAATTAGGAATATCCTATGTACGCGATACCCCTTTATCAGTGTGCATTTTTCAATGCACTGTTTAGAGTTAAATTAACAAGATTGACATAAATAAGAAAAGAAAGAAAAATTTAAGCGTGAGGATGAAAAAAAGAAAGAATATGTTTTATTTGTTGGCACGTTCGTTCATTTCTAGTCAAATTTAGCACCAAGACGTGCGTTGCTAAATCATGCTTTTACGGCAGGAGACAATCACGTTTAATTAAATTTCTCTCATCGCGTTTATATATATATATATATAATATATATACATATATATATATATATATATATTATATATAATATATATATACATACATGTATATATATATATATACATACATATATATATATACATATATATATATATATATATATCAGCAAAGCTTATTTTTTTCTTTCCTTTTCATATTAACTTTCATTCCATTCTACGACAAATAAATATCTTCATTATAGCGAACTAATTATAATAATCGATTCTATACAAGTAATTTGCTAGTATACATTTCGTCTAATTTTATTATCATTTTTAGCATTTTTAAGATCTTGTTTTTTAATCCGTCAAATACGAGTTCGAGAAATCGATTATTGAAAATTATTCGTAAATTCGTTAATACACACGGAAACACGTCGTTGACGAATTAAGAAACCAAACCTATGTAAATGATAAGTATTCCTGTACACGTATATCTGTATTTATATTGTTACCGTCATTTATCGTTGTTGCTATCGTATCAATGAATAGGTGTGATAATGGTTCGTTTCAATAGTTCGAATATATCTAGTGTAAACGAGCGTGGTAAATTTGAACAGAGGAACCGTTTTTACATTTTAGATACGAAATGTAAATTCTCGAAGAAAAGATCGATGAGAAACTCGTGTTGTAAAGTCAACGATAAAAAATATCTTTAACCGATATACTGTATAAAGTTAGAAAGAGAAAAAAGAACAAAAAATTTATCTGTCGATTAACTTCTTAATTTTATTCATTAAAAAGACATTCATACAATTTCATTATTATATTCGGTTAATCATTTAATTTTAAGTTTTTCAAATATTGACATAATCACGTATTTCACTATAAAGATCTATCATCGCTAGCGCCACATTTTTCTTTTTTTTTTTTTTTTATATACTTATATATTTTATTATCATGTTTTATACGTGTTAATAAATTTAAAATGGTACTTTAATAATTGATTCTTTAAAACTAATAATATATATCCGTAAATATTTCAACTTCATTTATTGGTCGCATTGAATAATGAATAACTCTAATCTCTAGATTCAAAAAAAAAAAAAAATATATATATATATATATATATATATATTCTAACTTTTGTTAAGATCATTGCCGATGAAAGCTTGATAGTACAGCGTCTTAATGAGTATCAAATAAATAGTAACTTGCTTATTGTAATCTTGTTTTCATTTCTTAAATAGATACGTGAATGTGCAATTGCACAATATAATCCTAAAAAGGGTGTAACACGAGTGATGAAAGAACGTGTCGTGTATGCGTGATGCCTGTTGTATGTTAGACGATTTATAAGAATTGAAAACAAGAAAAAAAAAAAGGAGACGGCGGTTTAGTATATCGTAAACATCATTTTATCTTTAACAATTTTCAAATTAAGCCATCCACATCATATTTTTTCAGGTAAGAAGAAGAACGTTTCTAATGATTGTTTTTCATATAATTATCCACAATTGCCCATAATTTATAATAATAATAATGACACAATTTAAAAGAAAAAAAAAAAAAAAAAAAAAAAAAAAAAAAAAAAAAAGTTATATCATTATAATTTCCTATATTAACGTATTAATTAGCTAATTCATCGTTTTGTTCACACATATAGAAACATACACATACACAATGTTTATATTATGGGTTCTCAATATTATTTAAAATCTGATAGGTGCTAGTGTTATTAAAAATAATAATTCATTAATTAGTTAATACTCTCGGTGACTTCGTAATTATTAATATAACTGGATTGAATATATATTGTAGTTATAAATGTAATTAAATATTTTAATGACATAATATATAACGAACGAAAGGGGAAAACGATTTCCATGGAATCGTGCTTTAATTAACCGCTAAAACTTCTTATGCGTTTTCCAGTAATGTGAAAGACGATTTCAGGTGCATACAAGTACACACATTCCTGTGATATTTCATACGAGAAAAAAAATAATGAGTTTCAAGAAAGATTAAAAAGAAAGGAAAAAAAGAACAAATGAGAAAATTACCGATCTTTAGTATTGCGAATAATATCATATTTTCATTTATTATATAAGTACTCAGCGAATATTCTCACGATCACTTTTTAAATATAATATTTCCTCGCAAGTATGCGTGATAATATCGTGTTTTTATCGATCGTTTGAAATAACATTAAAATATTTTCAGCATACTTATTAAACGATTAATTGTCGAAATTTTCAAAATAATCTCAAAATACAAAAAAGATCTTGGAACAAAATTATTACAAGAAAAAATTAATAATAATAATAATAATAATAATAATAATAATAATAATAACAATAATAGTAATAATAAGGATAATTAAAGAATATGATCTTTTTTAAAAAATCGTTCGCACTCAGTCATTTTTTATTAAGTATTCGATTTAATATTATTAGAGAGTTTATGAATCTCTCTTTTAAAAATAGCGGGGCACAAGAAAATTACACCGATGATATATCGATCATTATTGACCCATGAATAAACATGGATCGTCATTCGTGTAAAGAAAGAAAGAACATTTGTAACGTTGGATCTTATTTTTGCCTATTATTGGGGGGGCCTATTACTGCCGTCTCCGTGTGCGTTGACTAACCATGAGTTATATTGTTTGTAAAGTAACTCCTTAAGCTATAAGATTAATAAATTTAACAAGATAATAATTATAATAATAATAATTATATAATATAATAAATATTACGTATTGCATTAATATCATATTCGTGTATAATGAAGGATTAATATTAATTGCGTATAATATTAGATTTTGTATGATATTCAACCTAACAGGAAAAAAAAAGCATAGTTTATACCACGAATAGAGATCTGTATCTATAAATTAAATGTAATAATATTGACGATCGTACGCCTATCGATGAACAATGTATGTACGAGGGGAACAGGACTAAATATTGACCCTGATCATCGAATCACTTTTTGTATGAAAAGATTGTAAAACGATATCGTACACTTTGATGTAAAAGAAAATACACAACAGTACAGTAACAAGGTATTTCTATTTCCCTCTCTCTCTCTCTCTCTTTTTTTTTCTATTTTGCCATATATGTGTTACAACAATCAAACTACTTCCCATAATACCTTCCTTATAAGAATTATTCTTCTTTAATAATGACGACGACGGAGGTAACAGACACGAAGGCTGTCATCTAACATCTAACGGCTCCTATATGTAATTGCCATTCACCGAACCGCAATTCCGGGAACGCTTGTTTATTCCTCCATTCCAGCATTACGGAATACGTTATAAAACGGTTGCTTACTCTACACGATGACCCTTCTGTATAAAATGACTCGTCTTTTATTTATTTTTATTTTTTTTCGTTCTTTTTTTATCATTTTTTATTTTCATTGTTATAAACATTAGTGTATATTCATATATATATGTATACATATATGGAAGATAAAATGAATATGTATTATAGACTTCATTAATCGTTTGTTCTCAGTACTTCAATATATTTATTCAAATAGTGGAAATAATTAAATTTTTAATATAAAATTTTTATTATATACTTAATTATTATCAACTTCTCAAAGTAAACTCAAATTTATAAAAGTTTTCTTATGAAAAATAATTCAAATGACGAATTATATTTGTATCATATGATTTAATATTTATAAGAATGATTTGTGTTATTATAATTTATTGTTCAATATATTAAAAATTAGATTTTACGTACTGCATCAAAAATATTTCAAATTTGATTCGTGTTATAAGTATATTAAAAAGAAGAAAATGTAAGATAATTATGCCTCCTGGGAAATGTCGATCATAAATTCTTAATAATAGTCATTTCCGCGCAAAAATGATCACGTACGAATGGTAACATTTATCAAAATGAAAAAATGACAGTTACAGTTATGTATTATTGGATAATCATCTGAAGTAATACTTCATAATGTACTTATTTCGATTAGCAAGTTGACCGTATCTAAAAATATATTTATAAAAAATAAAAATTGAAAATGACAGATCTATATACTTATTTTCTCAAAGAGAATTTGCTTATTTGTGATTCCGTTATCATGAACCCTTCATTATTTTTTTTTAATATAACACATGTAATTATATGGGTGTATAACTAGTATAAAAATATACATCATTATCGTCATCATATATTGACTACTCGGTAGAATCTAACTTTCTTATTACCATTGAAATACTTAAACAGGTGGGGAATGTATTGGTCAAATAAGACAGCAATTCACTTCAGTTTAGTCTTAGCAGTATCTTGATGAACATGTTATACGTAACTAATATGTGATCATATATATATATAATGAAAATCAATTATAAAAAGTTTTCTTTAATTTTAAATATTCTATTTCAACAAAGAAGAAAAGTAACTACCAAAGAAAAAAAATATCTCAAAGGATTTTAACGTTCCATCATTGTATTCGATCGATTTTTAATTAACAGTGATTATGTGTGTATTATCTTTTATTTTTATTTTTAATCGTAACGAGCCTGTTTCGTTTGGCAATATAAAATAACAAAAAATTGTACGAAATGAGACATATTGTATTCGAATTTTTATGGCTCATTATTATACCGCCATTAGTTGATGTCAATACAAGGGTACTAACAACAACTGAATCAAGTGCAGATTATCTTCAAAAAGTTATGTTGGAATTACAACAATTTCATTCACCTACGATACCAAATACATATATTGAATCTACTGGAAATCTTCCATCCAATAATTTCCAACAGTATAATCAAAATCAAAACTACTCAATTCAAAATCAACTTTCTCAAATGCAACAATACGATCAAATATTTCGTAATGACGATTTTCGAAACTCGAAAACTTCGTCCCATAAAAAAATTGATTTACAACATTCCGGATCGGATAATGTACCACAATATTACGAGGTATTTTAATATTTAAATATCTTACATGTGTTCAAACAAATGACGATAAAAATTTTTTACAAATCGTTGACAGATTCGCTCTCCCACGTTAGTTAGCGCGGCAAATTTGAAAGATGGTAGATTACTCGCGGAACTCGCTGCAATCTATAAAAATGCATTGAAAAAAGGACCATTTGTCAGTGTATCGTCCTCGTCAAATGTTCTTTCTTCTGACAAGAAACCTCAAATCGTAGAGACTCATCTTGAATTACCAATTAGGCAACCGGCGTATCATCATTATTATTTTTTCCCATTAAAAACATTTGAAAATGAAATGAATAAAAATGATGAACACCATTTTATGGTAAGTAAAGTATTCTCTTATTTCTATTTATTAATGATTTTATATTATGTTAATTTAATGTCACGTGGCTCATATAATTGTCATATTTTGCAGAGTACACATAATATCGATAACGTTGCCGAAGGTGCATCTCAAAAACAATTAAGCAATCCACTTTTTATAGCCATAAGTACATTCGTCAGTATAGCTCTTTTATTTATGATGGGAATTCTATTTTTACCAAAACTTCACCAATATAGCATTTTTTCAACAAGAGGAATTCAAGACGATTTTCTTTATTTAACTAATATCGTTATGGGTGCTATTGATAAATTTGAGGACTGAAATATATTTCATCGAATTATTTTACAGATTAAATCATATACGTATTAAGAAACAAGAAAAATATTGGGAGATCAAGAATGTAGTAGAATATTTAAGACTGTTTATTATCACTGGTTTTTGTAATGGTTTACATCAACAATGAATACAGGCATAATTCTTGAATGATTTTGAAACAGTCTCATTTTAAAGATGAAAGTTTAAGTGAGGATTTTTTTAATACTCAGATTTTTTTATTCATTCCAAACACAAGTAAACCTATTTCGCTCACACAGAAAAGCTACGAAATTTACTTAGACATTTAAATGAACTTTCGACTGATAATTCTATAGTAAAAATAAGCAAATACTAAATTTTATGCTAATGGATTTTAGAAATAATAATATGTAATATTGGAATAATTTTACAATTATTGAAACGATGTATAATGTACACGAAGTACAATAAACTAATATTTAAACAATAATGTACATTCGTTTAAACATTACATAATTCCTAGTATGCATTGAATATAAAATAATTTTAATTTAATATTTCAATACAGTTAAATTTTTATCTCCAAGTCATTGACTATATTTAATATTAATAAAAATAAAAAGAACGTTTAATTGACTTTAACATGTACCGATTCAGTCTTCTTTTCCATACCGACGAGTAAACATCGGAGTTCCATTTTTCCAAACGTTTTATATTAAACAATTAATACGTTTTGTGTTTGGTAATTTTATAATTGCTTAAAGATTTTTAGTTTCTCTCAGGCGAGATCCTTTTTTTCAATAGAAATAAATCGAATTCAATTTAAGTACTTTGATTTTGCTTAGGTAGAGTGATCTTCAAAATGTCAAGCCAAGGTTTTTAATTTTTTCGTTCTCCCGCTCGATTTCTCGTCGATGCATCGATCTATTATCAATGGGCTGATCCATCGATGAAAATTAGGTAAATCGAGATGTTGTTTTATTATCTAGAAATCTAGATTTTTACACAAGAGTTTTGTAATCTTTCTACATTAGATGCGGGGAGGTTCATTTTTTCATGCGGGTAAAATAGGGAGAATATATGCGCGCATATCGACGTATATCACGAGCGCTATTTAAATCCTACCAAAGATTGCGCTTTATTGTTCGAGATACAGAAAACACAAGTGGCTGTGTTAAATATTAATGACTGAAGCTTCCATTGTTACAAGATAAAGCTATCTATTAAACGAATAATTACCAGCAACTTCCTAGGAGTGGAATTTGGGTTGATATTACTTTTAATATATCGAAATTTAAATATAAATTATATAATAGAAGTATTACCGGACGGATGGGTGCATATTTTACTGCATTTTTTAAATCCTTTTTATCTAATTTTAACTAAACATTAAAGCATCATAAATTTTACATTCTTAATTATATTTCGTAAAATAGATTAGATATAGTAGAATTCTAAAATAATTTCTTAGAGAAACGCATTGAAAAATTCGAATTTTTTTTTCTTTTCCTTTTTTTTTTTTTATTTCTTTTTATTTACGCTTTTCAAGTTAAATATTATATTTTCTATTCTAGTTATATTCATCATTATATCTCAAAATTCAAGATATTCATCATCAAATTTCTTTCTTTAACTATTTGTATAAGTTTAATTAGAAATAAGAAGTATAAAATGTGCACAATTAACAAATACTTTTCAATCAATTTATCTTCAGAGAAATATAATCTGGTATATAGTTTTTAATTGCTTTTATCAGATGTGCTACTATTTGTACTACATACAAAAATTTCTTTCACACATTAACTCGATTGTTTAGTTACGTATAAGAGCGGTATACTAGACTAGCTTATACTGATTCAATAGATGTATGAAGGGGACAGTATCTTCATATTGTATTTTTAGTTCATATTTTGTTCAATCGCTAAAGTCGCTGATTACATTGCGAGTGAAAGGTGATAAACAGTCTTAAATTAAAAACGCAACATTGTTACTTTATAACATTATTGCATATCATTTAAAAATACATTTTTTTTGGATTTATTTTTTACACGTTATTATATTATTACTATCAATAAGATAGTATATATATAGAAATATAATATTAATGCATGCTGCAACATCTTATATATGTATATTGTGCTTTCTTAGATTAAACTATAATATAAAAAAAAAAACAAGGGTAACTAAATACACTCTATCTGTTTGGGAATGTATATGTCTGTGCGATATTTAAAGTAAAGGTTTCATCTAAATTATTTGTATACTTATTGCACAATGTAGGTACTCTTGTAAACATTACATATATGAAATGTTTAATTGTACATTTTTTACAATATAAAAAGAATCGGGAAGGCACACTTTGGGATCAAAATTATTCTTTGTTTCTCAACCATTTCCATTCGCATTAGAGAGGGATGCTTGATCTTTATTTTTTCTTTTAAGAATCTGTCTTTGATGCTCATATTCAAAATCTTCTTCGCTTAAATTTAGCCTTTGAATCTATCATATTATAAATACATTTTAATGATTTATTTAAATATAGTTTTACTTTAATGATAAAAGAAATTGTTTTACCTGATATACTAAAGCTTCCTCTTCTACTATGTGCTGTGGAGGATTTCTTAAAACTTGGAGAGTTTCATATGTTGTTGGACACTGCTTTGTAAGTGATGTTCTACCCAAACATCCTTTGAGTAATACCAATCCTACCTTAAAAATAATTTTAACTCCTTCGCAAAGGAACATATCCCAAACACGTAGAATGCTTTCCCATGGCAAAGTTCGAGTGTAAACGCAAAGAAACCATTCGGTCATGTATAAAATAGGTTCCATTTTTTGTTTCTTCTGAAATGGTAAAAATTGAACAAAATAATTATTATGCTTTTAAAAATGTTAAAATATTTTTTATTATATACTTATCAAACTAACAAGATGTTTATAAGCAACGGGTGAAACTCTCTTCAGAAGTGCAAAGAGTATATCACCATCGCGTATTAATGTTTCCATTCCTTGACTGTAATAACCAACAAGATATTTGTCACATATAGCAACAAGACACCAAAATGCTTGTACTGCTGGCATATGCATCAATAAAAAAGCTGCAATAGGTGCTTGAGCTTGACAATAACCAACTTTTGCATTCAAAATAGAATATGCTTTCAATACTTGAAAGAGCTCTTGTTGTCCAGGTGCATTTTCAACAAACATTTCATGATGAGGAAATTGTCGATGTAAATCTTTTTTAATATCTTCTATGTATTTTGGATCACCAGGTCTTTTAATTAATTCCTGGTATAAATTAGGGTTTTCGTTCATTAATAATTGTCCTCCACATAGATTAAGCCATGCTCTAAGTCTTACAGAAGGTGGTATCCCTTTTCTGCATCTTTCTCTGACTTTTCGATAATTAGTAGTCATAAAAAGACTCCAATTATTTAACATTCTTATCCATTTTCTTTCTCTTCTCAATATAACATCAGGTGGTATGGTTACCTTTCTGAAACATTTATAATATCCATTTAAACACATAGACATAAATCTATAAAAATGCGTATCTTTATCTAAAATCTATTGTTATTTTTATTGGTTTACAATATCACCTTTCAGGACTATACTGTGAACCTCCAAGAAAACCATGACGATCAGGAACAGTTGAAATCACTGAACCACATTGATAAATACTGCTGGCTTCTGATTCTGTTTCTCCATTCAATTCTTCTTCTACAACTTGTGCTACTGATTCAGCCATAGCATTTTTTATCTCTCTTTATTACTTTTTATATAAATAATCAAATTATAATTGGAATAAATATATTACTATATACTGATTTTCTTAAAATTGCATATATATATACATATATATACATATATATATATATATATGATAACTCTGAAAACATTTTAACATAAATGATATAAATAATAAGATTGCTAATTATACGACTTTTTATCATGATTTCGAGTAAAATTCACTAATAATTAATAATTAATAAAATTATATTCTAAACTAATAAAGTAAAAGATAGTGACTATAAGAAGTTTTACGTTAATAATATATAATATAGTACTTACTTTGACACTTAAATAGGATAGTACATAACCTCTACGTTTCTCTCAAAATATATATATATATGTATATATATATACTTCATATAAAGATATAAAAAGAACAACTATACTATACACGTAAAAAAATTTAACATAAATCATAAGATGTGCACTTCTTTATAATGTCCATATTAGCAAAGCTGTAATAAGTAAACAATACATAATACATGACATTCTGCATGATTACATCAACATACCATTTTATTATATCCGAAAGATGGAGATTTAAATTATAAATTCAAAATATATCAAGGAATGAGACTTTCTAAATTATCAATTTTATAATAATGAAACATAAATGTATATACACACATCTTAGCTAGTTTATCCACCCCAATTCGTAATCACATGGATTTACATGCACAAAATGACATTCTGATAACGCTTTGTGGAAAAACAACATCCAACCAATGATAAAGCAGTGATACCTGTCACATCATATACACGATTTTCATTGGTTAAACTCAATAAAATACATTACTAATATGCGCATTCACAATATCTCTTTAAGACTGTCCATCACCCCTGGTTTTATAATGGTTTATTCCAATAATGAAAACAGGCGTAATTCTTAATCGATTTTGATGAACAAAATCTTATTTTAAAGACGAAGGTTTAATTTAGGACCTCACTTTTTCGAATCGTTAAAGAAGCTTTACTTTCCTTGAAAAAAATCGTATTAAAAAATAATATCTCTTCGAGGATAGTTTATGCACAAATAAAAAGCTTTTTCAAAAATTAATGAAATCAGAGTCTTAGATTAAGCTTTTTTTTTTTAAAGTGAGATCTTTTCAAAATTGATCAAGAATTACGGCTGCTTATCATTGTTGGAATAAATACTATTTTCGACATTTTTCGTGAAGAAAAAGTTTTGTATGTGGCGCCTCTCGAAATTTGCGGCAAAAGAAAAGAAGCTCGATCCCCACTACTGATTTCCATATCACGTTGAATGAGATATGTTCCGTGAAATAATGATTACGTGCTTGTTGTGTGCGTAAATAGATGATGCTCAGATTTTTTAAACCATTTCAAACGCAAAGAAATGCATTTGCATGGAGAAGATTACTTAATCACTCTTTGGATAAATGATTTTATGGCAAAAATAATGAAATTCGTATCCAATATCACAAAGATTGTAACATGCGAGGAACTTAGAATAATTTTAATCTAAAATTCCAATACTTAAAAATTTTTATCTCGGGGTTATTGGTCTTGTGTAATATCGACTTGTGTAATATATGTTTATTAACTTTGACGATTACCAAGTTAATTTTCTTTTATCGATTAAATGTCGACGAGTGCACATCGACATTCTCTCTTTCTAAACGTGAAAATTTAGAAATTAATCCTTTAGGTAATTTTATAATTATTTAAACAATATATAGTATATGCAGAGAACAAAAAATTAATATAAGTGACTACATTCACTTAATCATTAAAAAGGACGGTAACGCGCGAAAAACTTAACATAATTTTAATTTCTTTTGCATTAAACTTATTGTGTACGTGTAATGTCAACAAAATCAAATTTTTGATCAACTTTGATGGTTACAAATTTTTAAATCCCTCTAATTATTCAATCATGTCGAGGACGAAAAGTCCAAATCGATACAAATGATTGATTGTAATTATTAATAAAAGAACATTGAATGACTACGAGTAAATTTCTTCGGAGATTTACTCGTGAATATTTTTCTTATTTTTTGATTTATTTATTAAATGAAGATAGGATCTTTTTGTTCAAACGCGTTTATAATTATTTTAAATTTTGAATATTTTAATGCATTTTTAAATACTTTCCTTGCGCAGAAATAGTAAAAAATGAATATTCATGAATTCTAATAAAAAATGAGCAAGAAGACATTCGCGATAGTCTCCGGATTACAAGCGAAATTGATGCATGATTTTCTTATAATAATTAAAATACCCGCTTGTAAGAAAAGCGTCCAAGAGTATAGTTTATATTTTTAAATCACTATTAATTAAATATCTAATCAATTTGAATTGATAAAAGAATAGTCTCGATAAAGTTATTGCTTTTGAAAGAGAAAAATAAAGTAGAGTATTTGCTAAAAAAACAAAGAGATTTGTAAAGTCATATTTCGTAGTCCTAGATGATAAGTTAAAAAATTTGTAGATCAGAATTTTTAGCAATTAATTTTTCCTGCTCTGTCGAAAAAGTATCCCTTGAAAAGGTAGTAATCAGTTCCTATCTAAAAAGATAAGGTTTATACTTTTCTGATATATTAGGATTTTCTTTCATATCTTAGCATTTAAAATCTTAGTAATTAGAATTTTTAAATAATCGATTAGGTTAGAGTATGAAACAAAGATAAGACTATATATAGGTTTCCATAAATCGTGGCTCAAGGGGGGTAACTATAGGTTATCAAGTTATTTTCGAAAGTTCACCAGAAACTTCGAAAATAACTCAAATAAAAAAATTTAATTAAATTCATGATTTTATTCTAATAAAATCGAGTTCTATATTAAAGTCATATATCTATGAAACGTATAAGAGATGGCAATTGTGGAGACCACTAAAATTGTATTGAACTAATATGCATAGGAAGCTGAAATAAGTACACAAATAAGTCTGCTAAGATCTTATTTTGCTCGCATACGCGATTAGGATTATTTGATATTTTGCATTTTTATTATTAAAATCATATTTCATATATTTTTTACTTTATCTTTTTTTTAAAGTTAAATTAAATTCATACTTTTATCTTTCATAAGTATTATATTTCTTATTTCTATTATGTTTAAAGCCATAGTCACGAATATAAGATATAGCAATTATGGAAATCACTAAAAGTGCACTGAATAAAGATGAATTCCTTGAGAGGGAATAATTAAAAAATAAAATTATTTTACTAATATTTAAACAATGACCGAGATACATGAAGTATAACTAAACAATATTTAAATAATAAGACATTCTTAGCAACATAACAAAAATCGTAAGACACGATCAATATAAAATAAATTCAATTTTATCTTTTGACAAACATAAATTGCCAACTCCGAAGAAAATAATTAAAAAAAAAAAGTTATTTTACTGTTATTTAATTAAGAGTTGAATTCTTGCTAAACTCATATCACCACAGGAACGCGGATTTTAGAGTAGATTACTCGTCTACCTGTAAATATCCAGATGCAGCAATCTTATAGTGATGAGACCTGGATCGATAATATTTGCGATATACAGTAAAACCTGTTTTTGTGCGGTGGATAGGGACCGCATAAAAGAAATCGTACAAAAAATATTCGGAAATTTTATAAATTCTTACATATAATAAACAACTTTGTACGATATACTACCTAAAATTTTTTTTATGCGGTGGACCGCATAAAAAAAGTTGGACTTAGAAAATACATCAATGATTTATGAAATATATGAGAGAATGCTTTCAATTAAATTAAATAATTAAATTAGACCTGAAGAAATTGTAAAAATATTTAATTCTTCATTGTATATATACATGGAGAAGTTTTCAAATTATACATTAAATAGTTTGGTGCTACTCGTCGTAATCAAAAACGCGCATCTTCTTGTGATGAATTGGTTCAAAATCGCTTTCGTCGCTTGAAGATAGGATTTCAATTGATTTGTTTTTTGGTACCATAAAGTCAGTGATCAGCTTTTGTGACGATGGTCGACTAGTCAATTACTTGTAAACGTCACGATAGCGAGACATGCATCAACTCTTTTTGGAATTTTAAGCGTCTTTCCGCATTGGTATCTATTTTATGAAAATGCGTTTCCAATTTTTTAGAAATCTGGATCCCTGCATATATTACCACGTAATCAGAGTTCGTCCACAACATGTATATGTACATTGATAAGAAACATTAAACTGGTGCTAACGCCGCTAAGATTCATATACCGCATAAAAATAAATCGCACGAAAAAAATCGCATAAAAATAAAATCGCACAAAAATAAAATCGCACAAAACCAATTGCACAAAAATAAAATCGCATAAAAAAGGACCGCACAAAACCAGGTTTTACTGTATCTAAATCTTATAGGATAAAAGTATTACTGAGCGAATGGCTGCATATTTCAATACTTTTTGAAAATCTTTTCTTTCTAATTTTATCTAAACGTTAAAGTACATTTTATATTGTTCGTATTTTATATTAAGTTTTTATATTAATATTTCAATAGATAAATGATTAAATATAATAGAATTCTAAAGAATTTCTTTAGAATTCTAAGAATAGAATTTCTTAGAGAAACGTAAAGAAAACTTTTCTATCGTATTTATGTTCGATGTTATTCCTATTTATTCTTATTTATTTTTATTAATTATTATTTATAAGTTTTGAACCCATGAGTATGATCCTTTGTGCGGTCTGTTATCTCAGCATTGTGTAGAGCTCTTGGGTGGGAGCCTTTAGGAAGGCTTATTCAGTGCGGATTCTCGGATTTCTTTCAATACGGAAAAATCGAGCTCGATTTCGGCGCTTTTTTCGACTTCCTTTTCTTTTCTTTCTTCGACTCTTTTTCTATCTTTTCTATTCCAGGGATCATCGAAGGAGAATAGAGGAATCATCGAGGGATAGATTCGTCTGCAATCGGATGAATCCGATGTATCGTCGAAGGGATGGATTCATCATTGATTTATACGCGAGAATATGGGAAGAATAAGAAGAACACAAAATAATGTTCTAGAACTTGTAAAAGGAATTTTTAAAATTTCTCGAATAACACTTCGATGCTTTTTAAATGATAATATTTTCGGTCGACCTGATCGTAATATATTTTCAGTAGTTCTACTATTTTTATATTTTGAAACAATGTACTGCACTGCTGCAAAAGATAAATTTTAAGTTTTCCTATCTTTTCGATATCTTTCTTCACGTTTCCGAAGAAAAGTAACGTAATGGCGTACAGATACGGATGTTTCTTTTTTTTTTCATTGTCGTGCTTTCTTTATGAACTTTAACGAAATACTGCCACCGTGAAAAGACTATATCCTTTATGATCTCTATATCAAAAAGTATTTTTTTATGTTTTGGTCGGTATTACGACGATATATGCGTTTATTACGACGATTTAGCAGTAGAATAATGTGTATAAATATTTTGTTGACTTTCAAATTTTCGTGTTTCTTATATAAATTTTGTTTAATGCATTATAAAGTATTTTTAATTAGTACATTATATCTGTAGACAGTATTATATTAATGAGAATAATTTTTGGCAATACATAAATTGTTTGTTGTGTAACAGTATTATTGCACTATTATTATAAATACTATAATAATAGTGTAATAATACATTACAAAATAAAACATTTTGTATTTCATTATTATCTTCTCAATAATTTTTATCGAACAAAACTTGAAATATTTATAAACTTACAGTACGCATATGTAATAATACAAATGTATTTCATAAAATAACGAATTACAAATTAAAAATATTTTTGTGTTATGAACAAACAATTTAAATAGAGAGTAATACTTATAATTTGTAACATCGGTGTTTATCAAAATATATTGAATGAATTCCTTTTTTACATTGCATACAAATTAAATGTAATCTTTTTATTACATTTTTGGTACTGCAGACTACGCATTGTCGTAAGTTACGTCATGGCAACTTTACTAAACCAAATGTTTTTTCCTTTACATAACCAGGTGCTTTCTTTTCGTTCATCCACTCACACTCAATTTCAAAAATAATATTCGAAATAAAATCTAACCGATTCATTACTTTACTCTTAACTCTTTCCTTGTAGATTATATATGCATTTAAAACCATCCGGCAGATTATGTTAAAGGCTATCTTTTTCCAATATTTAACTGATCTTCGTTCATTAAGACAGGTATACAGCATTTTATCCGATTCATCGACACCACCCATGAAGGCATTGTAAGATTGAATAATAGCGGGTTTTGTCAAACGTATGTCTCTGCCATGTCGATTTTTTTTTGTCACATTTTGCTCTTCTGCTTTCGTTGAAATTAATAATATAGGATTTTGTACACTTTTTTTTCGCGATACGCACAGAACAATATTTCATTGTTTCGAAAATATTTTACCTCATTTATATTAGCTTCTTTCAAGTTATCGGGAATACATTTTTTATTTCTTCTAATAGTTCCAGTTAAATAGGTATCCATAGAATATAAATATCTAGCTAATTCAACGCTAGTAAAAAAGTTGTCGACAAAAATGTGATGCCCCTTATTCAAACAATTACTATCTTTTAATAAATTTAACACAACATCATATCCAAATCCAAACTTTTTTCTATCGCTAGTAGTTGTTTCTTTTGCATCTTTATAGCAAAAGAACGTCAAACAATATTTTGAAACTGAATCACACAGCATCCAGAATTTTATACCCCGACGATGATAGTTTTTATTTGGCTAGTATTGCGTTATGCTAGAATAACACAGCGTCCCAACTAACGACTCATCAATTGATAATTCTTTATGTGGTTTATAATGTAATGTGAATACTCTGTTAGCGTGTTTAACAAGTGGCTTAAATTTTGTACAGGGATCGTATTTCTCGTGACTAGGTGAAAAACATAAAGAGTTATCAATTAAATGAAAATATTTCAAAATTTGTTGAAATCTATTTCGAGAGAACATTCTTCGGAGCCACGGTATGTTACATGGATTTTTGGACCAATACAAACGTATATTGGGTTTTTTTGTAATTCCCATTTCCAGCAGCACTGCTATAAATGCTTTCATTTCTAACATAGTAACTGGTGTCCAAATCTCTGTTTCAAATGATTCTAATTCTCTAGGTAAATACTTTGAATAATCTGCATATTTATTGGTTTCTTCAACTATTAGTGACCATAGTGTTGAATCAAAAAATAGTTCAAAGTATTCGATGGGTTTACTCTGGCTAGAGAAGTTACATCGTGAACCATATTCTTCGTTATGCTCGAGAGAATAACATTGAGTAAAAACGTCTTCACCGTTTCGTGGACTGTTCAGTGGATATTGATGCGATAAATCACAATCACTATTCTCCGAAGTACTCAAAATGCATTGTCTTTTACCCTTTACAGGAAAAATGTAGTTGTCATCACCGTCAATAACATGATCACATGGATTTGTGATAATGCCCATAGATTTTCTTTTTCGATTCATTGTACATTTTTGGGAATACACCAAATTTAAAGAAGTTAACCAATAAATCTAGATTAATTTTTTACTTACTTTTTGCGTTACTTCGTCTAATCATTTTGAATCACAATTATTAGCAATAAGAAACTCTTATGGAAAAATACGTCCGATCACTTTACCAACTACAATAAATGTGACGGAACAATGTGAAAAAGATGAGAATCACGTTACCTAACACATCTTATATGTGCAGACATAATATACAAGCACTATCGCGCCGATTGGGATTCATTGACATAAAATAAACGAAGCATTATCGTGCCGCTTAAGATTTATCAACATAAAATAAAAGAAGCGCTATCGCGTCGCTTGGGATTTATCGACATAAAATAAAAGAAGCGCTATCGTGCCGCCTGGCTCTTCTCGTATTCATTTAGAGAAAGCACGGTTGCGTTGTTTGGGATTCTTCAACAGTGTTTTTTCAATACCCCCTGGGACTCCAACGGTTAAAGAAGCATATAAATGTGGGAGAATGAAAAGTTTGAATTCGAATCTGTTATGTTACGTAAGAGTGAGGTATACCTATACAAACTTATAAACTAATACAATAAATGCATAGTGGCAACAATGTTCCCTGTTTGCGTTTGCAGTTTACTTTTTTTTCGTACTTGTCACTGAAGTCATACACACTTCGAAAAGTTGATAATCTTAATTAATTCATCGTATATATAAATCAAATAAAAATTCGAGAACTTAACATAATAAAATGTTATTGTCATATTTATGTTCATATTAAATAACACATGATTCAATGGGTTTTTTTATTAAATTATTATTTCATTTGATAGCCTAAATTCAGATTTCATTTACAAATATAATATATTTAATCTTATTTATTAAATAATCACACCTTGCGCTTGCATTTTGGTAATAAATAATGTTACAATTTTTTTCATGATAATATTAATGCCTTTTATGACCTTTTGAAGAACGAGAACCTTTCAATTTGCTACCACTAGGACTTGGTGCAATAACTATTTGACCAGCAGCTATCTCATCTCTATTTGCAGAATTTTCAATTTGTTTTTGAGCTTCAAAATAAAACATAAAATCTCGTACTTGTTCTTGCAAATCTCTTACTTCAGATTCTTTTGCAGTTTTTAATTCTGATAGTTCTTCTTGTAATTCTTTATATTTTGTTTGCCATGTTGTTTGGTTAATTTGAAGAGATGATCTTAATTCCTTTTCCTCTTTTAGTTCAGATTGAACTTGTGTTAATTTAGTCGTAGTATGTTGTAGGCGTTTTTCCAAAGATTGTTTTTCTCTATTAAGTGATGTAAACTGGTCCTAAAATGTACATATTAAGATACTTAAATAATAAAAACTAAATGCCAATATAATAATAATAATAATTTTTAAGTAAATTTTATTAAAATAATTTTGTGTAATACCTTAAACTTTGTATTTTCTTCCATTAATTGACCTAACTTTTCTCTTAATTCTGTACTCTCTGATAAAGAACGTTGTTCTAGTCGATTAAACTTTTCTTCGAAATATTGCCGCTGTGTTTCAAGCTGAGATGTCAATAAATATGTAAATTCTAATTGAACTGAATCAACTTTCTCTTCCATAGCTGCACCTTCATTTTTTGTTGCTGTTTGTCCTCCCTCCACCATCTTGCCATCTTTATCTTGTAGTAAACGATGAACAAAGTTATCACCAACATAATCCCATACACGATTGTTACCTAATTGCATTGCATAACAATGATGAGTATCACGATAATGTTCAAATGCATGTCCCTGATGATAACGAGAACATCCAATGTGACCACATATTAAACAAATCCATAAGGCTTCATTGCTTGTTCCTGCAGCTGTAGGAAACCATATGATATAATAGTATATAATTCATTGACTATAAATATATATAATAAGAAAATATAAATATTTTTTATATAATTTTATATATACTCAAAGAATACATACCGCATTCCATGCAGTGACTGTCTGCAAGTGGTTCTGGTGTTTGAGCATAACGACAAATTGGACATGATGTATCACCCCACTTTACAAGGCAACTTGAATGAAATGTATGATTACATAATATGGTTAATATACCATCCACACTTTCATCCATTCTTTCTAAACAAACAGAGCATGAAGGCAATTCTGTATGACCTGTTAAGGGCATACCATTGTCTCCTACTTCAACTTTTGACACAAACACCAGATGACATACCACATCAGGTTCCAAAGAATTATAAGGTGCACCATTGAAAGTTTCATAAAATTCACTAGCTGCACTCTAAATATATACAAAAAAAAAACCATTATTTTTGTTTAATTAAGAATCTTTAAGACTTAATACAATATAACATTATTTACCGAAGAACGAAATGTAATTAAAGCCATGTATTGATTTGGATTACCATCCCGTAAAATTCTGACATGCTGAATATCTTGATGACAAGCTGCTGTGAATGTCAAAAGATCATGGCAAGTCATTGTTGCTGGAACTGACAGCATACATATGGTATGACTGCGATCCGCTGCACTATGCATTTCAGTTAATTCACTAAATAAAAGAGAAAAGTATAAATATTTTCTATGTAGATAATCTAACAAATACAAATCATTTTATCAGAAACGTTTCTTTTTTTAATTTATGCATGTTACTCACTCTTCTTTAAAAAGATGTAATATTCCTTTGGTAACTTCCACAAATGGATTTCCAGAAATAAAATTTATTTGATCGGATTGTGAACAAGCTGTAGCTCCAATTATTTCTGCACCTTCAGAAGTTGATACAGAAGTACATGTTGTAAACGAAGTTTCTTCAGAGTTTGCTCTTGGTAATAAATGTGGTTTACTAGATCCTTGAGAAGTTAAAAAAGGAGATGGCCTTTCAGTAGTACACGAGTAGTTTTCTAAAGTAATATCTCTTGCTTCTCTACGTCCTCTCATTTTTCTAGCAGCCATTGTACCTATAAATCAATGAATTAAAATGAAGATGCATATGCATATTTAAATGCATTAAAAACTATTTACTGAAATTTACTTAAAAACTATGGAAAGCACATATAAGTGTTACATTCGTCTAAACTTACTAATTGTTTCTTCCTGATTTGGATTAACAATCTCAATGCGAATAACGCAAAGCGAAACCAGGACGATTGGAGAACTCATTACACATATCCAAAATTATTGCTTACAACTGTTAATAAAAATTACCCTTCCTCCATTATTTTTCAAATTAGGAAATACGTATGACCTATCTCAAAAAATCTATAATAAAACTTTGCTTGAAATTCAAAATTGAATGTACCGTGTGCATCAGCTGCTTTATAAATTTGCTAACATCATATATATGTATATGTATATACTCAAATAAAGTTGACTGGAAATAACAAGTTAAATACTTCACAGATGGCGCTTTGTTACAATTTATTTTAGCGGCATATATAAAATAGCAACCTACGTTAAATAAAATATAAATTTATTGACAACAATAAATTATCGAAAATATATTCAGTCGAGAGTTCAAAAAAAAAAAAAATAAAGAAAATTTATTCTTATGATTTTGTCACAAATATGTAATGATTTCTATAAAGTTCTATATAATTTTTCAATTAAAATTGAATTATAAATTTGTAGATAGTAATATTTAGATATTGTTAATAAAGTGAAAATTTTATGAAATTAACAGCTAATTTCACAATTATTTATTTATTTTTTAGATATCAATAGCAGTAGACAGCTACTTGTATTTTGATTGGCTTTTATAAATTGACAACGATCTTGTAGTTTTAAACGTTCCTTAAATATATAATGAAAAGTATGTAAATCCGAATTTATTTAATATTTCAATCATTAATGTTATCTTTAAAATTCATACATTGTTCGTATTTTAATGAGCATTCCATTATTGTTGAATATCTTAGAATAAGAGATTTAATGTAAATGCTCCTTCATAAAAATTCTGTACTTACTGGAAATACGTAAAGCTTGTTTTTCAAAGAAAATGGATGATCATCGCTTAGCTGGAAATCAAGATTAGTTCTGATGAAAAGAAGCTTGGCTGAGCTCAAGACAATGGTTCGAATTGTATACAGTGTATTTAAACATGACATTGTGTATTAATGACCGCTTTTTCGTAGAAAAAAAGAATTGAAATGCGTAGACATTATAACAGTTTGTAATGGCATTATTTGAAATAATTACAAACTATCGAAGTATCAAATACGTGTTCTCGCCCGGAGTTTAGGTGAAAATTATCATAATCAGAATGTACGAGGTAAACGTTTATCTCAAGTCCTAGGATGGCTTTAGGAAATTTTCAAAGCATCCTAGCTGCTTGGTTTTTGTGCAGTAGCATTAGCCTTTGCTATGGTGAGTTTAAATAATTTTCAGTAATTTATGTGTATACAAGCACATACATACATACATGCATACAAAACATATATGAATTATAAAATAAAAATTTGTATTTCTGTATTGTTCATTCACACACATATATATACATATATTTTGTAATAAAATATACATTTATAATAATCACTTTTTACAGGCTCACCTACATTACTTTTTGCTACTCATAAAGATATAAGAATGGCCAATGTTTCACGAGCAAACAAAGTTTACACTATCGTCAAAGATTTATCAGAAGGTGCTGCTCTAGATTTTTATTATGAACGTGGTTTAGTGTGTTGGTCTGATAGTGGTTTAGAAATGATACAATGTGTCCCTTCAAATGGTACATATACAGGTGAAAAAATGACTGTTGTAAATTCAAGTTTGATATCTCCAGATGGCCTGGCATGTGATTGGTATACTGGTAAACTTTATTGGACAGATGGAGAAAAGAATAGAATTGAAGTGACTAGTATTGATGGACAACATAGAAAAGTTCTTTTTTGGACTGATATTTATCAACCTCGTGCAGTTGCACTTGCACCTATGAAAAGTATACTTTTTTGGACTGACTGGGGAGATGTACCAAAGATAGAAAGAGCAGCAATGAATGGGGATCCAACTACTCGTGAAGTTATTGTTTCTGATGATATATTTTGGCCAAATGGACTTACAGTTGATTATGAGAATGAGTTAGTATTTTGGGCAGATGGTAGACTCAAATTTATTGCTGTTATGGATTATTATGGCAAAAATAGAAGAAAAGTTATCAGTCAAGGTTTAGATTATCCATTTGCAGTCACGTATTTTGATAATCGACTTTATTGGACGGATTGGAAAACATGGTGTGTACATGCACATGATGTGCGACAAATACAAGCACATCCTCGGGAGTTATTCCACGGAGAATATATACCAGGTGACATAGAAGTTTGGGATGCACGAAGACAACCATACGGAGATCATCCATGCAGACAAAACAATGGTAATTGTTCCCATCTATGTTTGCTAAGCACAAAGGATCCTGGATATACATGTGCTTGTCCAACGGGTGTAAAACTTTTAGATAATTTTACTTGTGCCGAAAGACCAGAAGAGTTGCTTCTCATAGTTCAAAGAAACGAGATTTGTAAAATATCTCTTGATTCTCCTGATTACACAAATTTTGTTTTACCATTAAGTGATATTAAACATGCAATTGCAGTAGACTTTGATCCAGTAGATGAAATGTTATATTGGACAGATGAAGAGGCTTTTGCCATTAGAAGAGCTTATCTTGATGGATCAGGTCAAGAAAATATTGTTACAACAGAAGTAGCAAATCCAGATGGAATTGCTATAGATTGGTTAGCACGCAACTTATATTGGACTGATACAGGTACTGATAGAATTGAAGTTGCCCGTTTAAATGGCACTAGCAGGAAGGTTCTTATTAATGAAGATCTGATAGAACCTAGAGCCATAGCTGTAGCTCCTGAACTTGGATGGATGTTCTGGACTGACTGGAATGAAAAACGACCAAAGATAGAACGCAGTAATTTGGATGGTAGTGAAAGAATAATTTTAATTACAAAAGACATTGTTTGGCCAAATGGTATTGCATTAGATTTGGAAAGAAAAAAGATTTATTGGTGTGATGCTAAAACAGACAAAATAGAAGTTTGCAATATGGATGGCACTGATAGACGTGAAGTTATTACTGATAATCTGCCTCATCTATTTGGACTTAGTTTATTGGGTGATTTTCTTTATTGGACTGACTGGCAACGACGTAGTATTGATAGAGCTCATAAACTTACTGGTGGTGAAAGAGAAGTTATTGTTGAACCAGTTCCAAATGTAATGGGATTGAAAGCTATACATCTTGGCCAAATAAATGGTACAAGTCCTTGTGCGCATAACAATGGTGGTTGTAGTCATTTGTGTTTAAATAGACCTGATAAATATGTATGTGCTTGTCAAATTGGATATGAACTTACAAAAGATAAACATACCTGTGTAATACCAGATGCTTTTCTATTGTTTGCAAAGAAAGAAAATATTGGACGCGTTAGTATCGAAAATGCCAATAATGATAATATTATACCTGTTACAGGTGTTAAAGATGCAAGGTAATATTACATTATTATTTATTTTTATTATTATGGTACTATTATACTAGATTGATATCTCTAATATTGATATTGGAAAATATTACCTTAAAAGATTTTTTTTTTAAGCATTAATATTTATTTTATTTGAATTAAAGATATAATTAAGTCAATATAATTTATTGTTCATCTATTAATTTTAGTTCTTTGGATTTTGATTTGAAAGACAATCGCATTTATTGGACAGATGTAAAAGTAAAAGCTATAACACGTGCTTTTATAAATGGTTCTGATGTAGAAAGAGTTGTAGATCTTGGATTAGAAATTCCTGAAAGTTTAGCTATTGATTGGATTGCCCATAATTTATATTGGAGCGATACTGGTACACACAGGATTGAAATGGTACGGTTTAAAGGATGTAGTAGACGGGTGCTTATATGGCAAGATATAATCGAACCCGCATGTTTGGCTCTTGATCCTGAAAGAGGGTAATTGTAATTATCTTCCTTAATGATAAATTAATATTTTATAAGGAATAATAAGATTTATTTAAGAAACATCAAGAAATAATATTTATTCTTTAATGATTTTTATATTACTAATACTTAGGTCTATTAAATTTTTCAGTCACATGTATTGGGCTGAATGGGGTAATTCCGGTAGTATCGAACGTGCAAGATTAGATGGATCTAATCGTCAAGTAATATTAGCTTATATCGGTCGAGCTAATGGCCTTACCATAGATCATGCAGCTCGTAAACTTTATTGGGCAGATCTATTCACACCAGCAATTGATAGTTATGATTTACAAGCAAGAAAGAGAAAGCCCATTATTACAAAAGACATAGTATATCCATTTAGTATTACTCAATATCAGGATTATATTTATTGGACCGATTGGAATATTGGTGATATTGAAAGAGCAAATAAAACAACAGGTGCTAACAGAACTAAAATACACAATAAATTAGAATCAGTGACAGATCTGCTAGTCTTTCATGCTTCACGACAGTCGGGATGGAATCCATGTGCAGTTAATAATGGGGACTGCAGTCACCTTTGTATTGCTTTACCTGGAGAAGATGGTGGTCCATCAACTTCATACAAATGTTCTTGCCCTACACACTATAATCTTGCAGTTGATAATAGAACTTGTATTGGTAAATTTCTAGATTATTATTACTTCATTAATTTATTTCTATTTATATCAAAAGTTGATTTATAGAAACAAATATTTATTACGTTATAGTTTTTGTTAATATATTAATTAATTTTTTTCAGCACCAAGACATTTTATGATATATAGCCTTCGTAACATAATGGGTCGCTTTTTGCCAGATAGTACGGATTGTCCAGATATAGTAATGCGCGTACAAGGATTAAAAAATGTTCGTTCTATAGAATTCGATCCAATTACACAACACGTATATTGGATAGATGGGCGCAATTTATCTATAAGAAAGACTCTTGATAACAGAACTCATGCTAGTGTAGTTATATCCGGCGGATCAGGACATCCATTTGATTTAGCATTAGATCCACTTGGAAGATTACTCTTTTGGTCTTGTGCTACGAATGATGCAATTAATGTTACTAAATTGGATAATGGTTCTGCCTTAGGAGTAGTTGTAAAGGGCGAAGGAGAAAAACCAAGAAATATAGCAGTACATCCAGAAAAAAGACTTTTGTTTTGGATAGATATAGGAGACAAAATGAAATTGCTACAAAGCAAAATGGATGGAAAACAAAGAGTGATAATAGCATCTGATCTTGAACAACCTACTAGTCTAACAGTTGACACTGTAGCAAATATAGTATATTGGGCTCATGGTAAACAAATTGAATTTTCTGATTTTAATGGTAATAATAAAAGAATATTAGTATCAACTGGACAAGGTGTTGCTACTCACTTGTCTGTTCTATATGATTACCTGTACTGGTTTGATCGCGAAATGCAAGTATTAGAAAGAGTAAATAAAAAAACAGGCATTAGAAAAAAAGTTCTTATGAATCGTGCCCTAACAGATTTAATAACTGTCAGAACACCAGAAGATCATATAATGGAATCACACGTTTGCAGTCCTTTCCACGATTATGGCGGTTGTTCGCATTTTTGTATTGGTACAACTTCACCAATTTGTTCTTGTCCCGAATACTTAGTTCTATCTGATGATGAGCGTACATGCAGAGCTGCACCTGCATGTGGTGACGATCATTTTACATGTGCTGCTTCAAGTTCTACAGTTGATAAAGATTGTATTCCAGCTATTTGGAAATGTGATGGTCAAAGGGATTGTTCTGATGGAAGTGATGAATTAGGTTGTCCAGCATGTAATCATAATCAATTTAGATGTCAAAGTGGTCACTGTATCGGTAAGAAATACTTGAGGTGTTAATTATTTTAATCTTTTGAATCACATAATATTAAAATAAACATTTCTAATTATATAAAGATATTTCGTGGGTATGTGACGGTACACCACAATGCCATGATGGTCTTGATGAAGCACATTGCTGTAGAACTGGACAATTTCAATGTATCGGAAGTGGTGTGTGCATTTCTGAAACTGCACTTTGTAATGGTTGGGATGATTGTGCAGATGGAAGTGATGAAATACCTCAAACATGTACGCCTACTACTGATCAAAGCCAATCTTCTGGTTCTGGTACAGAACCAACCAAAAGTCCATATGTTATCACAGTAGTTATAATGATAGCTGCAATTATTGCCATAGTTTTAGGCTTTTGTTATTATCGTAAAAAGTTCGGTAGTAATGAAGATGTACCAAATATTTTACATGATTCTGCTGGTGATCCACTTTCACCAAAACCAAATAGAGTTGTTAAGCCAATATTAGCACAAAAAAATGGTAGAAAAGATCTCAAAACTGAAGTAGAAGCTGTAAGAATGTCTGCTTTAAATGGAAGCAGTATTGGATCTAGTTATGATCGTAGTCATATAACAGGTATGTTAATGATTTAATATTGTATTTAATATATATCAAGAATATTTCATATATGATAAATATATTTATTTATTATAGGTGCATCTAGTTCAACCAGGGGCAGTTCCACTGGTGGATATCCTCAAGAAACGCTTAATCCTCCACCTAGTCCAGCCACAACAGCAAATTCTACAAGATGTTCAAGCAGTAATGCTTCTAGATACAAACCGTATAGATATTACAGGAGTATAAATCAACCACCACCTCCAACACCTTGCAGTACTGATGTTTGCGATGAATCAGATAGTAACTATCCTGCTCGGTATCGTTACGAAAGTGAACCATTTCCTCCACCTCCTACACCGAGATCTATCTATCATAGCGATGCTGCTATGAGTTGTCCACCATCGCCTAGTTCTCGATCATCGACATATTTCAGTCCATTACCACCACCACCATCACCAGTTCCATAAGGTATGTTATAATGAATATAATATGGAGCAAATATGAGATAAATATGGATGAATATTTTAAATTTTTTATAAAAACACAAATCTATTTATGAATTTATTTTAGATATGTAGTATTTTCTTCCAAAAAAAAAAAAAAAAAAAAAAATCGGCAGCTAATCATTTCATTAGATTATTAACTTCAAACGTCCATTTTTATGCTCCCTCATTTTTTTATCATGTTACTCTTATACAAATTCTTTTACATATTTTAAGATGAGTTTTTAATTAATGACTAAAGATTATAAAAAAAGATAATGGTTGCATACACAATATTTTTTCTAAAGTAGAAATTGTAGACATATTTGTCGTTTATACTAGAAACGTGCAAAGTTAATTTACATTGCCAATTGTTTCTTATCTTCTTTTATCCTTCTTTTATTTCTCCTTAGCAGATTCTTCCTTCTACCATATTAATACTCTCCAGCATTTGTTCACTATTGTTACATTGCTACACTACGATATTATCATGTTTGTCTATAAATGAAGTTTATTAATAATTATAATATTTAAAAACGCTGGAGAAAAGTAAACATACTTGAATGGGGATAATTAAATAACAGTAGCGGGAGAATCATTTCTCCTTTTACAAAAAGTTTGCACGTCTCTGGTTTACATAATATTGAATACTATATTCTATATAGATTCTATAAATACCAATTTCAGGTATTCTTTTATAAATAATAATATGATTAAATTATATTTTATCAAATGTTACATTTCTCTAGAAAATGTGGTACATATATGTGATGCAACACACATATTATGTATTTGGTTTATTTGAAAAGTCTAAATACGTTTTTCAGTTATTAGCATATAAACCCATTGTGCCTATTTACTATGGTTATCTACATATATACTACATATAATTTAGGAGGTTTAAATGCAGTAATGTATACGTACTGTGAAAATGTGCAAATGCTTGTACAAATATTTTGATAAAGTGTGTTAAGTATATTCATATTATTTTGTAAAAATGTATATTTTTTTCTAAACCTGAAGATAATACTCACAGTTAAAATTCAATAATGTTTTTATCCAAGTAGATAATATTTTTTCTTTTCTATATTATGGTATATAATTTTATTATTATTTTGTTAATTATGACATTATTATTTTTATTCTATATAGTTAAGTATATGTATATACACTTGTACATATACATATACAGCATTATATATTATTACTCTTAAGCACATTCACATGTTTTTTATGTACGGTAGAATTCAACCAAAGGCTGCATTATATATTTTATTATTCATTTTATGATCAGAGATCTCTGTTCTTTTATAGAAAGTCTTAACTTCTGATACATGTACATAAGTATATAGTATTAAACACATAATTTGAAATAATAAACATATCAGGTTTTGAAGTAATTTAAACAGGCAGCATGCAAGCATTACTTGATATCTACGTTAATAAGCTAATAATATCAAAAGTATTTTAAGTAATGAAAGCCTAATAAAACTTGCAAAATATCTAAATATAAATTGAACCATGTTATAGTAGTTTGTACATACATGATAAGAATGCATGAACGAAATATCAAATATATCGTAACAGTAAAACAATTGCACATGAAAAACCATTTTGTAGTTATATTGTAATATTCAAGAAAATTTTTCTCTATACTGTAATATGTAAATAGAAAAATTTCAACTTAATACATCATAAATATATTTGAATATTCGTTAAATATTTTGAGGTCTGATGTATGTGAAATACGTGTAATAATGATTACATTACGTAAAATTTTATCCGATGTACACATCGTCCACTTCATTGTTCCTGTAAATGTAGCTCAATTAGAAAATTGTGCCATAATCATTTAAATATTATCATTATAATGTATAGCACAATTATCGAATCCTGTATAAAATATATTAAGAGTCTTAAAGGTTCTGACCTCGCACTGCCATTTTACATTGCCTTGAAGGAATCTATCGTATTATATTAATAATGTCTAGTATTGAAGACTGAAATCATTGTTTATATTTTTTTTACATTTGTATGAATGTATAGCGCTGTACGTTTGTAAAATATTTGTACAAAAAATAAAATTTTTATTAATGTATTTTAAATTAATGAAATTACGCATATTAGTTTATTGATTTCCTTATGGTATTTTAAAACATCATTGTGTAAAGGCATAAATATATTTCCGATATTGTTATAATTATATCATTTATTTCCATTTACCAGTTAAATTTCGATATTTATCTATTGAATTGACTTTCTCCTCTTGTGTCGATAATTCTTCGTCCAAAAGGAGTTCAAAATTATCTAATGCTTCTGGACGTGGACGTTTATTCCATCTTACACTATAAAAAAAAAATTATAAATATATATATAGTATTGATAATACGTTTAAAATAATTTATCTTTTAAATTAATATCGACGAAAATACTTCTATTTACTTACTCAGGTATTCCACTTGGTGATAAAACTACAGATATAATATTATCTACTAATTTATATTTTAATATTCGATCATTTACTGTTGTCGATGTCAGTGATGGAGAAGCATTGACCTAGACATTAAACATTTATTATTCATTTTTATGTAAATTGTATAAATTAATTGTAAAAAAAATACCTCAATGAGCCATGGTTTTAATTTATTATCAATAATAATATCGTAACCGTAACATTCGAAACAATGACGATCATTTGCCATTACAGGTGCAACAGCTTTTAACGAATGTACAATGCACCAAGAAATATTTGAAAATAATTTTTCCGTTACAATTTTCCCTCGCGTACTCTCCAAATACAAACGTAAATTTTGTAAACTTAATTTTCCACCGTGTATACTATTATATTCATCCTAAAAAAAAATTTCATAAAAAATTGACGGTTTTTCAATTGTGCTTTCATTTTAATTACATTTTAGTATTATTATTATATTTAATATTAATTAATTAATATATAATATTGAAAAATAAAAATATAATATTAATATAATTAAATCATAGAAAATTACTTACACCATGTTTTTGTACAGAAACATTGGTTAAGTGTACATAAATGTTATCCAATTCTTGAATACTGGTGTCATATTTTACAGTACAAAAACGACAAAAACCAAGTTTAAATAAATAAGCTTTCAATGGACGAAAAGATGCAACAAGAACATATAAACGAAGATCAAATTTTTTCCCTCCAATTAAAAGTGGATTGTCTATGTACCTAAATAATTTAATTTGGTTCATTAATTGATAAAACATTCAAGTAATTATTTATTAATTTATTTAATATATACCTAGATATAACGTAAGATTCCTTGGTAAGATTTGGATTAAATGGATTTCGAACTTCCCGCGACCATTTTTTTAATTTACTCAATTTATTTATTAAAAATATTCCCGTTCCTTGGGATTTCCCACATGGTTTCATAATCCATGTACTTTGTGGTGACTTTCGATATTCTTCCACGAACATATTGTAATCTATTAAAAAAATGTTTTTTTTTTTTTAAACCAAAATTTTTATAAAATATTTATTTCAGATAATATAAAATTATTTTTTTAAATCATTAAGATATTTATCATACTGACTATACGTAATATTAAAATATTATATTAATTATTTCTCAAATCATTTTATTAAAACATCATAATTATTTCTTATGATTATTTTCAAAAATAATTAAAAAGAAAATTTGTGTGATTTACCTGCCGGTAAAACAAAAGTAACAGGTATGAAATCCAAATGAAGATACTTTCCCGATCCACTTCCTCTTTCTGCGAGAGGATTCCCTTCCCGTTCTAAATCTTTGCGATAACGTTTAATATTTTTTACTAAAAGATCTTTTCGGGTCAATTCGTAATGATTTGGAAAATGATTTATAATCCTAAATGATTCGAAATAAAAGTAATGTAAAAAATTGATGTGCCAAAACTTAATTTGTCGAGTAAAATAAAACTAAAACTTACTGATTATCATTCATTCTATATCCGGTTTCTACGCTAAAAATATTTCTACATGATTGTGTAGCTGCCCTATAAAAGGAAAAGAAATGGAATAGTTACTTTAAATGTAATTCGATATATTTTATTTTTTTTTTATTACAAACAATTACCAATAAACATTCCAATCATCTTGTGGACCAACTTGTGACCAACCTCTTTTTTCAAAATTATGCACTATCACAGATTTATCCATATCTGTACAAAATGCAGTCTTAGTTTTCTCCATTCCAAGTGTCGCTATTCTATAAAGATTTATAATTATCTCATACAATCAATTAATTTTATTACAGTATATATTGAAAAACAATGATTATAAGTACGAACAACACTCATACATATATGCACGTTTTTTCATTGATATATAATTATTACTGAGATAATAAAAATATCAGCTGTCTTTACAACATTTGTTTCCAATGTAGAATAATAATAGTATAAAATATTTTACCTGTCATAAATAATAGAAAAATGAGAATTCCCCGTTTATTCGTTTCTATGCTGTCATTTTTTCGATCAAGTTTGATCGATAATTCGCAATCAAATGCATAATATAATTAATAAAAGTTAGGATTCGTATTATTATTTATAAAAACGTTATAATATTTTTAGTATTATTAAAAAACATTTTAGAGAATATTTCAACATTGACATTTTTTTTTTTTAATAATTTATTAGGAAATCTATTTTGCTCTCCTTTTTTTAAATATTTTTAAAACTTTAAAAATATAATTATGTAAGCAAATGGTTAAAACATGATTTATTCTTTGTTATTACATTTTTATTTTATATTTTTTTACTCCTTATTCTTAATATTCTAATTTTTTAAAACTATTTACATATTTAAATCACCTTTTCGCCATGTCTTCAATATTTATAAATTCCAAATACGGATTAGTAGTATTTGATCAAAAAGGACTTATAAAAAAATTTTGTTTAAGTACAACAAAATTTTTAAAAATAATGAACAATTTTTATTTAATGTCGAATAATTTAAATTGTTAGCACATTCTTAAGGAGTAAAGTTTGATAAAAAATGGTTGGATAATAAAATTGTTTTTTGGAGCAATTTACTTGATATTTGTTCATTAAAGCAACTCTTCCTTGATGTGAACAAAAAACTATCGTGTATTCATGTTCAACGATTCTGAATATATCTTTATTGATAGAATAGTCAATAGTTCTCTTTTAAAACGATTTATCAACGCAAGAACATGGTTACATGTATTAAATAAAAGTGCACAATATGGAAAGGTAGTATCAATATAAATGCAGTATTAATATGGTATTTATACCTACAGTTTTTTTTAATCATTTTATAAAGTTAATGTTACTTCATATATTAAATTATAAATATAAATAGAAATGAATATTTATATATTTAATTTTGTCAAAAATGGCCAAGCGTATAAGTGGAAGAAATAAAAGTATGTAAAGAATGGATTTTTCAACAGATATATTTGTAATAAGTACTGTTATTTCGTGCTCTGTAAAATTGTGGATATTTCATTGTATTTTATTTTATTCATTTTCGTTGTCAAACACATGATTTCATGATAATTACAATGAAAGCGTCTGTACAATATTACTTCATAATAATAATCTATTTTTTCATTTAATTACTTATTTTAAGCAAAATGAAAAAAAAGTTATCAGCAGAAAAACAACATCTTATTTTTACAAATTCTTTTATATGTTACTAAAAACTAAATTAACTTTATTGTATTTGTCTTTAGATTAACATTTAACCTTTTAAAATAAACATTTGTTGGATTAAATATAATGAAAATATGAAATCTAAATTCTGAACCATCCAGGAGCATTTGGCTCTTTGCAATCATCTAAATATGATTGAAATTCTTTTTTTGCGTCATCTAAAGTTGGTCCCTTTTTGCTTTCATCTTTTGGAAAAAGATTAGGAAATGTAAACGATTGATTTTTATCCTACAATAAAAAGTTTTTATATTTGTAAATATCACTTGTCTAAATAATGTTAACTACATTATTTCAATTGACCTTATTTTTAATAATATCAATATATTCTCAAGTTTTTTAATTTGCTTACCAAAATAACATAAGCTATCTTGACATCATCATCTTTAATAACATAATGATGACCATGTAGTTGTTTAGTTTTTCCAAGTGCTATTCTTGTTCTTACTCGAACAGGTTTTACATTATAAATTTTTTCTAAATAATTTGCCACATCATGTCTTGTCATTTCCATAGAACATTGAAATTGTACTACATTATTAGGTTGCTTATGTTCAGGTTGAACTAATTTTAACCAGAAGTTTGGCAAAAAAACTCTAAGTTGTGGATTTCCTTTTTGATACAGAGGATACCTAGAATAATATATTAGAAATGATATCTAGATTAATAATACAATTCAACATATAAAATTTTCATTTATACCTACCATCGTGTAGACATTTTGATTTTGATATTTTTATTTTTTTAATTATCTCGTACTTATAAGAACATACCAATTCTAAATTATTAAATTTAAAGTTTATAACCTCTAAACGATAATAATAGATAAAAGAACGGTATCAATGTGTGCATTTAAATCTTACGCAAGATTTTCAATCTGCGACAATAGAGTTTACATTATTACTATTGGTTTCTTATTAAAATATGTTGTAAAACAATTAAGTCAGACTTTAATTTTATCTAGTATGCTAAAGAAGAACCGAACGAAAGAATTTCTCCACATAGATTACTCTCTAAGGTATCCAATTTCACTAATGGCTAAATTCACTTTTGACAAATGTTTATAAAGCCATCGTGGCCATATTGATTTTTTGATATGAAACGAGGGAAGGTGTGGTTGATCTGTTCTGAAATGTATTTAGATTTTTTCCTACGAAATTGTTTATGCAGTGTGTGACGCAATTAATGAAATGTTAGCGCTCATTGAAAGCGTGTATCTGATTAAAATAAAAACGTCAGAGCAAGCTACTAGCCGCATTCGCGCAATGTGTGAGCTGATGCGGTTAGGTTATGCTTGCATGTATTAAATGTTTCTGGTTGAATGATCATATCTACGAACTTGTCATGATACAAGATATCGCAGGTATCAATAAATAACTCGAATGGTGGACGAAATGGAGTCTTTTATCGTCAGCGACATGACCTAAGTTATGGCATAAATACAGAATTCTGTATTTATAGGATTTTATAAGATACGGGTGTACACTTCTTTAATCGTATTACTTATATCATATTGCCATCCTTATGTATTATACAATGAGCAGCTGGACAGAAAGAATGCATCGTCGAGCAGCTACACTGGGTAATGTGGTAACAAGTTGTGGACATACATCTTCTGTACCACCGTATCCAAGACGTTTAGAAAAGTCAGTGATAGCATTAGTTATGTGTTAAAAATTTTAATTTTTATATATATATATTATATAAACATATTTTATCAATTATTATAGAGTTAAGTTTGGAGTACCCTTAGATGAAGTATGTAAAAATGATATACCTGGTCCATTATTGGTACGTATATGCTTTTAATCATAAAATAAATGTATTATTGATTACTTTGTTTTAAAAGAAGAAATATAAAAGATTTAAATTAATACTAAAATAAGTAATCATATTTTTTAGGTACTGATATTGAAATTAAATAAAGAAGCTCCATTAAGGAAAGATGTTTTTAGAGCACCAGGCCATCAGGGTAATATGAAAAAGCTTATTCATTTTCTACAGACTGGACGTTTAGTCAATATGGACAACTTCAGTGTTTATACAATAGCGAGTGTTCTAAAAAAATTTCTACGTAAAATACCTGGTGGTGTTTTTGGAAAGGAAGGAGAACAACAATTATTTACTGTTATTCAATTGGATAGCATGGAACAGCAAAGAGATCAAATTCATAGGTAATTATTAGTTTTTTGATTATTTATGTTCCTTTAAAATGAATAATTAACTTTATTAAACTTTTGCAGATTAATTACTTCTTTACCAGTGTATACACAACGTTTGTTAGTATTATTATTTGGAACATTCAGGGTTGTAGCAGTAAATAGCGAAAGAGCTTGCACAGGAATGTCTAGTGAAGCATTAGGTGTATCTGTAGCACCTTCATTTTTTCAAAGTTGTGTGAGTGATGGAAAAACTGCTAAAATGGAGGATGTTCTCAGATTTAAGGTATGTTTAATGGAATATTTGCATGAAACATTGTTAATTACTATGTTAATTAATATTTAATCAATTATAAAATACTATCACAAATTATTTTGTTACTCTTCTAATGATTATTCGTTTATATTGAACACAAAACTAATATTATCTGCTTTTAAAAATATCATCATGAATTTATTATTCTATACTACACATTTGTATAATACATATTCGTTTAAATACACATTATTAACTTTCTATAGTGTACACAAAGATATTAAAACAGATTTAATGTTTCTTGCACATAGTTACATATAATATTTTCTTATATTATCATTTTTCATAGAATATATTAAGTAAAAATGTTAGCTAATTATTTACTATTTGCAATAATATAGTTAAAACAGCATGCACAATATTTGTACATTATGTTCTATACACAGCTATGCTATGTTTCATAATTTTTTCACATCATGCATTTGCTTACATTTACCATCAGGCGGAGGTCTCAGTAAGTTGCTTATGACAATAATTTTACGCACCACGTAATATATATATATGTGTGTATATATATAAATGTTAATGTAAAATATAATTTTCTTATTAAATTGCAAAATATATTATATAAGTTTTATTTATGTGTATACATTTTTATAGCATGAAATCAGAAATAGTAATAGCAAATGCTAGAAAATCTCTATATTTGATACATAAGATAATTAATGTGTTAACTTTCTATAAAATGAAAGTAAAATACATAATTAATAACGTTTCTATTATATATCTTATTTTTTCATTGTAGATTTTTATATAATATTACAAAATGAATGTTCTTTTTTTTTATTGTATTATATTACATGCAAATATGCACATGCATTTGCAATAATAATAATATACTAAAAGTATATATATAGCATGAAAGATGTTTATTGTAAGTATAATAAAAAAAAATTGTTTAGTAGCTTATATTATATATTCTTAGGTTGCCACCTGTGTAATGAAATTTATGATAGATAATTTTGGAGTTTCTAATTTATTTGGAAGAGAGAATTACGAATTTTATGCGCGTATTACTGGAAGAATATTGAAAGTAGAAGAGGATTGGATTTTCAGTTTTCGATATCCTCCGGATACTTTAGTATCTAGTAAGTTTTAAAATTATCACTAACTGGAACATGTATTGACAAACATATATGCATTAATTGATATAGTAAGTTGATTACTTAAAAGTACTTTTCTTTAACTTATGTATTATTTCATAACTAGTGCACACTGGACTCTTACAGTTGGATATATTTCAGGACAACTCTCTCTTGAAGCTGAAAAGACTTGGCTGCAATATGAATGTGAAAGGTGGGGACTGAAATTTAATCTAGAATGTAAGTAAAAATTGCCTTTAAATATATATAAGCAAAACAATTAATTTAAAGAATTTTTCTGTAAAGAAAAAAATTTAAATATGGAAGTTGAATTTATTCTTTAAAAACGTTTTTATATTATAAAAACATCCTAATTATATAATTTGTTCAGCTATGTCACATCAGGAAGAATCGCAGTCGACACCAGCCTTAATTCATGTACCGCAAACTCTTGATCTTACATCTTCATTAGGAATAATTCCTGAAAATACATTGTTAGAAAGCTATACACGTTTATCAGTAAGCTTGGAAGAAAATGGTCTGTTTCAGGTATGGTCTTTGATTATTTATGATTTTGCATTAAGCGTATAACTTATTAGAAATAATTAAAAATATTATTTAGAATAGATTTGAAAGATTTATCCTTTTGTATAGGCATCCAGTCGATCATCAAGTAATGGTAGTCATCATTCTCGGCATGCAGGAATAACACTAGACGAACTTCGAGCAATCAATCGTTATGCAGAAAGTACTAAAAGTCTTAGTTATCTACCACAGGTTAAATACAATGCATTATTTATTTGTCTTTTTATATGTTTCAAAATACTTTTAAACTTTTTTATATAATCCTTATTATCAGGTACATGAAAGACAAACAGCACGTATGCGTACGAGATCAGAATGGTTTTTGACACCTGTGGGAGAAATATTAGCTGCTACTGATAGTGATCCTACAGCAATGCATGTGCTTCGTGGTTCAAATAGGTCATCATCTGGGAATATTGGTATGTTTTATAGAATAATGATGATACATTATTTTACTTTTTTTGATATTTTATAGAATATTAATAAATTTATAATACATATGAACTTTAGCAGGAGGTTTAAGTGCTAGTGCTGAATCAGTCAAACGTCCAAGTTTACGAAGAACATCTTCAAGAGATAAAACACGTATTCATCGTAGTTCAACTCGTAGAAATAAAGAAAATGGGGCTAAAGGACGTTCTATTGATGCATGTAAGTCACGCTCAATGGAAACTATTAAAACTAAAACTGTCAGAGTCGCAATAGATCAACCAGTGGAAAAAATGTTGAAAAGTAGTCGAGATGTAATCAAAGAAATCGGAAATGAGGAACGTATAGAGGTACATACTAGTGATGTTCCCATTGGACCACAAGATTGCACTGAAATGGATGTACAAAGTTTCCACGTTACATTAACGTACAAGCCAAGAATATAAATATTTGCGAAACTTATAAAGCACTGAAAATTATACTAATATTTCGGAAACTATTTTTAGTGCATATTAGATCTAAGTACAAATTTAGTTATATAATTATCTAAGGATGGAATTTTCGACATGACAGCGAATTAATTACAAATTTTAAAACTATATTCCCTCCAGAAATGAAGATAGTGTTTCATTTAATTTTTCTTTTTCTTTTTCTTTTTCTTTTTCTTTTTTTTTTCTTTTTTTTTTTTTTTGATGGACTTATATAAATCAAAGATCCATGTGTATTATATATTTGCAGAATTCGCACGTATTTTAAAACTATGAATATGATAAATTATGTTATGTGACCAATGATGTTCTAAAATCGTAAGACTGCTTCTATGTATAGGACTATCCATATCATATCATTATCTGCAAATAGTGCTTCTAACTATTTACATACATTCTCAGAGTGTCTATTAATCTTTAACTGTATTCTCGTTTTCATGTATGTTACGTTTTATAATATTGCTTTCTGTTACAGATAACTTAGAGAAATTTTTATATATTATGTGTAGTGTACAAATGATCGTAACACAACGTTAAAAGCGAAGAGATATGATCAGAAATTTTATTCATTAAACTATATCAAATAAATAATATATTTTCTCATTAATTAGGTTTTATCTTTACATATTAATAACAGATTTGTACATTGGTTAATAATATATATCCTATAAAATTTTACATATAAGCTTCTGTTAATATAAATAGTATAGAAAAAGTCTAAAAATTTCATGAATAATAAATTTTATTGTTAATGATATACTCAATGTTCTATATGAACATTTATTAACTAAGAACTATTACTTTTCGCTTTTAACATAATTTCCTATTGTCGAGTAAACAAGTTAGCGTTTTTTATTTATCCATTTACGTATTTTATTCTAAGTTTAATTTCAGAATGTTTAATTTACCTTATGTCTATAATAGGCATTTATACTTCATCATTCCAAATGCATTTATAAGTCTCTAAAATCTTTTATCATTTTTCTTAATTTTCTTCTTTTGTAAAAGTGTTAAATTTATTTATTTAATCTAATAATTAATAGAAATGTTCTATAGCTTTAATTAAATTGATTAATTTTAATATTATAATTATTAATAATTATACGCATTAATGTACTAATTACAAAGATTTTATATTTCCACTTTTTACTTTATTCTCTAGCTAATATATTTTGTATCTATTGACAATGTTTCTATTGCAATCAATTATTATGAATTGTTTGCATTTAGTATTTTCTTAAGCAGCTGAAGGTATTTAATTTACATTGTCACACTATAGAACTTGAAGAAGTATAATTCTTTAAAAGGAACTATGCGATATTACATGATGGCAGATAACTTTGTGCGTAATACATAGAAGATAAATTTTATATGGAACATTAAGAAGTTATTTATATCTGTATTATATAAGCATCGAGAATTTTATAGTTATATCACGAACTTATTTATTCACGACTACAAGTAATTGTATTGTAATCTATTATATGAATTTTATATATATATATATTTGTGTGTGTATATATATATATATATATATATATATATATATATATATATTTAATTAGAAAATCAGTTGTGTATTGAATATTCTTTAAATACGTACAAATTTATTCAATGATGCTCCAAAAAAGGTGTTCTATTATTATAATGTAGATATTAGGAGAATCTTATTATGACTGTAATATCGATGTATCATTATTTAACACCAAATATATAAGATTCTACGTATTGAAGTATTTAAATGGAATATTGTTATATCGAAAATGAGAGATAGAAAAGAAATGTTTTCATCAGCAAAACTTTTGTCTATTTTAAATAAAAAAAATATTATCATTTAGGAGATCATAGAATGATAATAAAAAAAATGTTAGAATAATTATTATTTAATCCGTTATCTATATTTCATTATAAAATATATACCTAACTAATCAAAAAATTTGATCATTAGAAAATGCGAATAGTAGCGACATGACCTATTATGTGGATTAAACTGGTACTTTCATTTTCATATGGGTGGTAAGACCATACAAACGTATACTGATATGGATAATCGTAAATAAATTACTATATAGTGTGTATAACAATGGCGCCTAATCAACGTCAACGTCAACTGTTTTATTCAAAAAAGGATTTAAGAAAGATCAATGGCAGAAGATTTTCAAAGTGAGTAGTTGTAACACTTGATTAATTTATTTATAATCAGTAAAGATATTTATTAAAGAACATTTTTTTCATATTTCAAAAATTTGAAGCCGGTTAACCTTATTTATCATTGTTACAATAATAAATTTTCTTTTTCACTGTTAACTGTACTTTCAAGTTTCATGTACATAATTAATAAATTAAACTTTTGTTATTACTTAATAAGTAACTAATAAACAGAAAAATATCTTTGTTAAAATTAATATAAAAGTATAACAGAAATATATTTTTATTTTATAGATCAGAAGAATCAGACATTGGACTTGTATATCCAGGCGTAGATACAGCATTTAAATTAATTTTATCTGCAAGATTTTGTTCAGCTATATGGTGTCATATAACAGACTGTGATGAAACTTATAATTATTGGGAGCCAGTATGTATTTAAATGTACAAATAAATCTTTATTATTTTTTAAGTGATTAGATAATTTTTAATTATGATTAATGTTTACTATATAATATTATAAGTATGCAATAGTAAAATAGAGCCTTTTTACTATGTTTTAGAGTCATTACTTGCTTTATGGTATCGGTCAACAAACATGGGAATATAGTCCTGAATATGCATTGAGATCATATACTTATCTATTAATACATATGGTACCAGCAAAGCTTTATCATTATTTATTAGAACCAAATCCAGTTTTAATATTTTACTTCATACGATGTCTTTTATCTGTGGGTTGTGCTTTATCAGAAGTATATTTTTACAAGTATGTATATCTTATAATATAAAACATAATAATTATTTTCTTTAATGCAGTATATATTTATATTTTTAGAAATGTATGTCGTGAATTTGGAGTTCATATTGCAAGGCTTACACTCGTATTTCTTATTCTTAGTTCAGGCATGTATGTCTCCAGCTCTGCTTTCTTACCATCATCCTTTTCAATGTAAGTACAAAGTAACGTTCTTCAAATTAAAAGTATTTTTTAAAGTAAATCATAATGGTTTTATAGGTACTTAAGTACAGTTGCTACAGCAGCTTGGTATGGTCGACAATATGAATTTGCTATTTTTGCCACGGCTATATCTTCCTTATTAGGATGGCCGTTTGCATCATTACTTGGGTATTTGTAATTTATTTTTTATAATATATAAATAAAATATTTTATACATTAAATATATTTTTGGATTGTAATGAAATTATTTAATATTATGATATCTAGATTACCAATTGCCATAGAAATGTTATTCCATAGACAAGAATGGAGCAAATTTATAAAATGGGTGTTTATTTCTGCTTTTGTAATACTAGCACCAATGATTTGGATCGATTCAATATACTATGGCAGATTTGTCCTTGCACCATTAAATATCATAATGTATAATGTTTTCACTTCTCATGGACCTGATATTTATGGCACAGAACCATTTAGCTATTACATCGCCAATGGATTTTTAAATTTTAACTTTATCTTTATTGGTGCATTAATTGCTCCATTTGGATTAGTAAGGTTCAAAAAAATATATAGTAAATGAACTATTTCATTTTATACACAGTATATTAATAATTGTAATAGTTTTTAGTTTGGCTTGTGATACCAGCTAAACCAAGAGAACGATTATGCTTACCTTACTGGTATTCATTGGCTCCATTGTATCTTTGGTTCGTAGTATTTTTTCTACAATCTCACAAGGTATAACAATTTATATAAATAAATTTGGATTATTTTAATTCAGTATGCACTTTACAATGTGACAATAATAATGAAATTTATGACATTATCCTTATAGGAAGAAAGATTTTTATTTCCTGTATATCCAATGATTTGCTTAACTGGTGCAATATCGGTTGATGTTTTGCAAAAGTTATATTTTTTTATCAGAACAAAATTTTGTCCATTACATATTGGATGCCACTATTCTCAATACACTGCCCATATCATGACTGTAGCCATTATTGTCTGTGGTCTTTTTGGTTTCTCTAGAACTCTTGCTTTGTATAAAGGTATCAAAAGAAAATTAAAATATTAAAGTACATGAAATATGATCAATTAATAATATTATATTATGTTGTATTATAGGATATTATGCTCCAATGGAAATTATGATTGAAACAAATAAACTTGGGTCGGAAGGAGGAATATTGAGTGATGGCAATATTAATTTTTGCGTTGGTAAAGAATGGCATCGCTTTCCTAATAGTTTCTTTTTCCCATCAAATAAGTAAGTAATATAATTACTTATCAAATAAGTAAGTTATATAAAAATATGACATAAGTATTTAGTTTTTTATAATAAAATATCTTTTCTTAGTTGGAAACTTCAGTATCTAAAATCAGAATTTAAAGGAGAATTACCTCAGCCTTATTCAGATCACGAAAATGCAACAAGTATCATTCAACCTCATTTCAATGATTTAAATAAAGAAGAACCGTCTCGCTATGTAAGTTTCTGTTTATTTTTTCTTAAATTGTACATTGCATTTTTGTTTGTTCTCAAATATATATAGAAATATTTAAATATATATTATCTTTAGATACCAGTGGAGAAGTGCCATTTCTTATTAGATCTTGATATCGGTACAAATACAGATTTAGAACCAAATTACTCTAAAATGCCTGATCAATTCATTATATTAAAATCTTCTAAATTTCTAGATACATCTAAGTAAGTACATTTACACATGACATTTATTATATAACTGTTTTATATCAATTAATATATTTTATCTATTCTTATCTCTCCTTACAGATCACATCCTTTCTTTAGAGCATTTTATATACCATTTGTATCATATAAATATTGTACATATGGTTCATATAATTTATTACAGAGTAGTAAGCTTATTTCAACTGTTCCATTATTGGGAAAAATAAATACTAAGGCTTCTTGAAAAAATTGTATTATATATGCATTGATAAAGAAACATTTTTTAACAGGGTTTTCATCAGGAACATTGTATATTTAATATTATTTATAATTTTTCATGTTATAATTGTAATAGAATTGAATATCAAGCTATGAAAAAGTATCAAGTGAAATTGTTATCGTAAAAAAAAATTAAATACGAAATTTTATTGTTTTTATTCTGGAATAAATTATGTTCTGTTTTTAATTAAATAAATCTTACTTAGGTAGGATTGTAAATAAGGAAATATTTTAAATAAATCAATATAAATTGTTATAAATGTGTAAATACGTATTTTGCAAAAAATGTATAGATATAATATAAATTTAGACATATAAAGACAATAGATGTTACTATGTTTATATATATTATAAATGTTCAATTTGATAGTAACCTTATAATTTTATCTATTAGTTCATAACTAGTAGATATACTTATCTGTACCATTATATACACGACGTTAATAACGTGTACATATGAGCGATCGTCTATCAGTAGATAAGATGTAAGGTACAGATAAGTTAAAAGAAATATGATCTACAAACAGTTGCATTATCATAGTTATAGATTAATAAGGACTATTTTTAAATAAGTAAATATTTTAAATGTATAGAAACGTTGTACTATATTAAACTGCACATATTACTCTACAAATTTATAAACATATAAATACATGATTTTATATAAATAAATATAACCTACACGTATTTAATGTCTTCAATTTTTATATAATCAAGATAAATTAATAAATAAAATTTATAATGTGATCATTATTTAAATTAAATGAATTAACAAATTTAATAATATTCTTACTTAGTTTTTATGATTATAACTAATGCAATTTTTAACCAAAAAAAATTACAGTTATAATCATTTTTAAATGAACTTGACAATATTTTCCATTTATAAATACCATATGATAGTGCGCGTGTCAACGAATTATTTGCTTCGGAAACGATAATCAAAACAAATGTTTGATTTGTGATAAAAGGAAATATCCTAATATAGTATAATTATTTGTAATGTTGATGTAGTATTATTTGTCAAAACCGTTGCGACGGTGAGCTTTGTAAAGTGACAAAAACAAAAGAGAAAGTTTTTGTAAAATCTAAAAATGGCAGAGACCACCGGCGATCAATCTCATTCTATACAGTTACCACCCGCGGTTGAAGTATTTGCAAATTTAAAAAACGCACAAAAATTTGCGATCGACGTAGGTAAGTGCTATATATTCATCAGTCTTCTAATTTCTAGTTACTTTATTCCTTTGTTGGAAATTTTTGAAAATGTAGCACGTCAGGTTAGATTTGAATAACCAAACAATGTCATAATTTTTTAAAGAATTAATAGTAATTCTTTCATTTTGATGAAATATTTTTTTTTATACAAATAATTATTATTTACACAATATATATGTATTCATGTTGTAATAAATATAATCCAAAAGTACTTGCATATAAATATAAAAAAGATGTATATGTTTTATTATTATGTATTATCTACTTACATTTATATCATTTAGTTTTAAGAAGGTAAGTGAAAATCAAATATTATATTATTTTAATATAACTCATTTTAATATTTCAGGTGTTTCATTGACTAAAATAGCATACTATTCGACAGTTAGTTATCGCAAGGCATTATATGATAACATTGGTTTGGGAAACACTGGAGAACGAGCATACAAAGTATTTGAAGGAAACAGATTGCATTTTGTTAAATTTGAAACAAGACATTTTGCGAACTGCTTGGATTTTGTTAAAGACAATTTAGTAAATATTGAGCAATTTCATGGAAAAAGTATTAAAGTAACAGGAGGTAGAGCTTTTAAATATACACCACTCTTACAGGAAAAACTAGGTTTAATGTAAGCATTTAAATAATGCTAAACCTTACTTGAACATGTCTTTTACAATGTAAATAAAATTTAATATCATTATGAAGTTCTATGACAAAAGTTAAGATATTTATTTAGAGTGGACAAAGAAGATGAAGTACGCTGTCTGATAAAGGGTTGTAATTTTTTACTGAAACATATACCATGTGAGGCATTTGAATTTGAAAGACATGGAAATCCTGAATATAAATTTCGAAAAACAGGTCCAAATATTTTTCCTTATATGCTTGTTAACATAGGAAGTGGAGTCAGTATTTTTAAAGTAAGTTTTAATTATATATGTTAATCTTATAAGGATTGTTATATAATTATTATATATTTTATATAATATAATAATTATAGGTACAATCGGATGAAGTATTCGAAAGAGTTGGTGGTACAGCTACAGGTGGGGGTACATTTTGGGGATTAGGTTCATTACTTACTAATGGAAAGGTAATATATATTAAAATAAAATAAAGAATACATATTATATTTAGATCATTATTTATGTAATTTATCATATTCTTAATGCATTTTTATTGTTTTACTCATCTTAATATAATGCATACAAAATTATTATTAGCAGTTTTAATTTACTGTATCTTTGCTATAATAACTATGTAACATAAGTATCTATATGTATAATATTAAGCAAAATTTTTAAAAAACCTGCTAGGGCTTTGATGAATTGCTGCAACTTGCAGAACGAGGAGATCACCGTAATGTAGATATGTTGGTAAAAGATATTTATGGAGGTGATTATACTCCTCAGGGATTATCAGGAGAACTTATTGCATCGTCCTTTGGAAAAGCAATGTTTGCTAGCAATAATCGTGGTAAAAGAAAATATTTATATCTATTTTATAACAAACTTTTTGCAAAAATTTATAAATAAATATTTCAGAACAACAAAAATTCTCAGAAGCTGATATAGCACGAAGTCTTCTACTAACAATAAGCAATGATATCGGACAAATAGCTAGCTTATATGCGACTGCACATAATATGGATAAAGTATATTTTGGAGGTTATTTTCTTCGAAACCATCCTCTTTCAATGCATACTGTTTCTTATTCCATCAAGTACTGGTCTAATGTTAGTTCAATATAGTATCACTAAATAACTTATATTATCTTGATATAAACTTTCATTATAGTTTTATGTACTAAGTATAATTATAATTTCTTTCTGTAATTATTTTTATTTTTTTAAAGAAATATTATAAGTTCAAATATTTTCTTTTGTTTTTAATTTTCTATATAGGGGAAAGTCAAACCTCTGTTTCTTCGTCATGAAGGATATCTTGGAGCAATTGGTGCATTTTTATATGGTACTGAACAGCCAGAGGAACATAGCTGGTTAGAAAATTATGCTGGTTCTTCTGGTTTTAAAGATTCAATATCTTCTAATCTTGGAATTAAAGTGGAACAGTTAGAAATTGATCAAATTGAAAATGCTGTTACATTCTGTCCATTGTTAAAAGATCCAACATCATATAATCCAGATACAACAGATCTTGTTGAAGATAAAGAAGCTAGGTAAGATTATATAATATATATAATATTATGATATATTATTAGTATGTAAATATGTTTAGAGATTATTGGCTTCACTGTTTTGAAGAATCTGTGGATAAATTTGTTGCAAGAGCTATTCTTAGCCAACCCCAAAATCCAACAGCAAAAGATAGAGCAACAAAATTAAGAGAAAAATATATAAATAGATTGCATTACCTCAATTTACAACCTTTGTAAGTTTTGATTCAAATAATTATCATTAATAATTAATATTATTATAATAAATTACGGAAGATTATTTTAACTATACATTTTTCACACAGCGCATATGGAATTCTTACTGTAAGAACATTACTGGATACTATAGAACATTGTATGAAAGAATTTGATTTTCCAGATCCTTATTTATATGTAAGTTTTAAAATTTTTATTAGTTATATTACATACATTCTAATTTATTTAATATTTATACATATTTTATTAAAATTATATCTGTGGGCTACTAATTATTAAGTCGTTTAATTAATAATAAATGAATAGCAAAAAAAGAAGGAAAATGAGGAAGCATTAAAACATTTGAAAGATCGTATAATTGTATTAGACAACTTAGATGGAATAGAAAAATTAAGAGCTTTAATATTAGGAGTTCTTAGTGGTAACATGTTTGACTGGGGAGCAAAAGATGTTGCAACTTTAATGGAAACTACGGACTTTGGTTTTAAAGAAGCACAAGAAAAAATACCTGGTAAATTTATGTAAAATAAAAATATATGAAACATTTTTAATAAAAAGGACGCACAGCAATTATTTTAATTGATTCAATTTAGGTAGACCATGGTTAGTAGATAATTTAGATGAATGGATACATAGATTACAAAATGATGCTCCCCATAAATGTGCAGCTATTTTTGTTGATAATAGTGGAGTAGACATTGTACTTGGAATTCTACCATTTGCACGTGATTTACTACAACGTGGAACCAAAGTAAATAATTTATATATATATTGTGCTTATTTTATAAAAATAATAATTCCTACACACGAACTATATTAATATAATCCAATATAATTATATTAAAATGATGTGAATTAATTATAGGTTATTTTATGCGCTAATTCTATGCCAGCTTTAAATGATGTAACTTATCCAGAATTAGTTGTTATATTACGAGATGCTGCTAAAATTTGTAAAGTAATTAAAGAAGGTTTAAAAGAGAACAGGTTACTTGCTATGGAGACTGGACAAGCTGGACCATGTTTAGATTTAAGGTAATATTATTTATAATAATATAATTATTCATAGCATATCTTTAATATATATTATCTTTTATTCTTTGTTTTATTTTTTATTAGCCGACTGAATTTAGATTTGTGCCTTGCAATGGTCAAACATAATGTCGATCTCATAGTTATCGTAGGAATGGGTCGTACACTTCATACTAATCTTTATGCTAACATGAAGTGTGAATGTTTAAAATTAGCAGTTATTAAAAACCGGTGGTTAGCTCTCAGATTGGGTGGTGATATGTATGCTGTAATATGTAAGTATGAAAAAGCACCACAAAAAACAACTTGTGATATAGATTTAAATATAATTGAAAAACAAGTCTATTCTGAAGATCATATAAAACCAGATGCAAGTTCATGTGTAAGTAAAAAAAAATCCACTGAAGACTCAGCATAAAATGATCAAACAGCAATTTAAAAATGTAATTATCAAAATTATCCATTGATTCGAACAAAAAAATATGAAATACTACTCATTTAAAGCATTCTGACTGAATTATTAGTATTATTTTATTTACCATTATTCGACATTTTTAACTTTGAACAAATGAAAAACAAATGTTAGTGAAGTTCTAATATGAATCAAGATTCAACTTTATTTAGTAGTAACTATATAACTAAATTTATTAAATTTATTTATCTTTTATTTTGACTGTAATTTAGATAAATTTAGATTTACAAAAATTAAGAAATATCTAATTTTTCTATTATCTATATAATTATACAGTAAGAACTGTGTGACAATAATCCTTATAATGTTCTTGGTCTATATCTATTTTAACAACTATTTACTATTTCATTGAAAATATAAATGTTTTTAGGATTATAACAGAATTTATAAGATTACTATCGCATTAAGAATGCACTAAGAACATTAAAAGAACAAACAAATGAAAAATTTTAATAGTATAAATAATAGCACTGATAATCAAGATAGCATTCTTCTAATGCGCGAAATTTGTTATTAAATATTTGACCAAACAAAATGAATATATAAAATTTAATCAATGAAAAGTGTATAATATCGCATAGTTTATTCATAAAAGTTTTATTAAAAAAAAGAAAAAGAAAGAAACAAAAACAAAAAAAACAAGACTACCAACTTATTTTAACTATTATTTATTATAAGTATATTGTTTATTTTGTTATTTAAAAAAAAATATACATCATTTCTTACAAGAAATAAATTTATTTCAATTTCGGCAAATTTTTAACTAAACATTTATGACAATAAGCTATCTTTTTATAGAATTTCACACAATTAATGTAATTATTAAATATATTATTCTATAGAACATATGTATAAATAAATTGGTATGTATTATATGTAAAGCAATGTACAGTACACTTTTTGTGATAATGTAATTATGTTATATAAACTATAAAATAGTAATGTATACTTTTACACTCAGATATTTAACATGAAGGATACTAAAGATATGAAAAATAATCTAATTTAATCTAATTTACTTTATTAGTTTTATAAACGAATTTATCAATATGTTGAATTCATGATAAATGAAAATAATATAATAAGATGTAGAAAACATCACATTTTTATATATACACAGTTTTGTACAAACACATAAATTTATGAAGAAAACAATTCTTGCAAACAAGAATAAAAAATGTTAGATATATAAAAATAAGAGTATTGCAAAAACATTAGTTTAATATAATATAAAATATTATATTATAGTATAAAAAATTTCTAACACAGTATTAGTAGTTGGTTCCATAAATATGCCTGTTATTAGATGATGATGTAAAAATTTCATAATAGATTTCATGTAATGTAGCTACAAAAGTCATTTTTACTTTATATAAAAAATTCATCTACCTATCAATTTAATTAAATAAGACCATTTAAAAATTATATAAAGCTACACTTATTGCGTTATTTTTCATTGGATAGTGATGATTTTCTTAAACAATAAATTTTTTATATCTAAATCTTTGATTTAGCTTTTTACAAAGTAAATATTGGATATTAATAACAATGTTAACATTCTATGAAATTAAAATACGAAAATTGCTTTTTGTTTTTCTTTAAAAACATATCAGTTTTTTGCATCGCTTAATGATTTTTTCCGAAAAAATCTTTATGTAAATAAATTGCGAATGTATTTTTATTAATAAACTTGAAAACAAATTTAATATACTTTTCTTTTAATTCCATAATCTATTCTTGAAAATAGAAAATAACATTACGCTAATATGAAATTGATAAAACGAGAATCGTTTTAAAAACGATAAAAGTTAATAATAATTCAAAAATAATAAACATATCTTTATAACTCATTTATTAATATTACTTTCTGTGTTAGCTGCTTTAATTTCAATACCATTTGTCTTTTTCTTATATTTATTATTTTTTTCCGTATTAGTAGCACCAGTATGATGTATACGCTTCATGTGTTTATTGTAATTAGACCAATTAGTGAAAGAACGTAAACAGTCTGTACAAATATATGGTCTTTCACCTGTATGTTGTCTCCTATGTATCTAACAAAAATAAATATTTTAATTTTAATTACAAAAAATTTATCTCTCTTTTACTTACTGTCAAAATTCCAGAAAACCGGAAAGATTTCTCACAAAATTCACATTTATATGGCATATCTCCTGTATGAATTCTATGATGATCTTGTAAGCGACGACGTACATGAAATTGCTTACCACAAACATCACACTGATATGGTTTTATTGCAGAATGTAATATCACATGGTTATCTAAAATTATATTTTCCAAAAAAGTAAATCTTCCATTACTTGAAATATATATATATATTAAAATTATATTTATTATATTCTTACTTAAAACTCTGGCTGTTTTAAAACACTTATTACATTCTTTACATTTAAAATTCTTATCTTCTGCATGACCTGCGATATGATATACCAAAGAACCTTTTGTAGTAAAAGATTTACCACAAATATCACACATAAAATTACGTTCTCCAGTATGAAGTCTGCGGTGCATTATTAAGGTGTGTTTAGTAGAAAACCTAATATTATAATAAAATTTAATATTTTTACGTATCTGCTTAAATGATAATTCTAAAACTCAAATAAAATATCGCACATTTATAAATCAGAAGCATAACACTATTTATATACTCACTGCTTTTTACAAAATTCACATATAAATTTCTCCTTCATGTCATCGGGGAGATGTAATTTATTATGTGTTTGTAATGAGCTATATTTCTTAAATGATTTTCCACACTTGCAACATGTATGAGGCCTTTCGTTGGAATGTACGGTTTGATGAGAAAGTAATATTCCCTTTTGTGAAAATGTTTTATTACAAGTAGTGCATCTAAAATCATTATTATAAATAATTAATATAAACTAATTTCTTAATACAATTTTGTAATATATTATTGGTATTTACTTATATTGATTAAAATCCCGATGTAGTTTTAAATGTTTTATAAAGCTTGCATATACTTCATAGACTTTATCACATATATTACATTTAAAAGAAGGCTCTCGATTATGCAATGCTTTGTAATGTTGATATAATTCCTACAAAATGGTACATAAAAAATAGATTAATTGAGAGAAAAAAAAAATTACAAAAAAAAAACAAGTTCATAAAAAAAATTTTTTTTGGAATGTACTTTCTACAATAATCCATTTAATTTGATTGGTTTAACTATTCTTTATTATTAATGAATCAACTTAAATTTTTTTTCTATTTTAATAAATATACAAACCGGAAAGTTGTTAACATTAAAGTCCTCACATATTGCACATGTCCATTGATATTCTTGAATTACATCAGGGAGGCAAAAGTTGTATACAGAAGTTGTATATGTTAATTTATCAGTAGAGGTTGTTGCTGCTTTATTAACTTCATTAAATTTCCTTATTTTTAATTTATTTTCTCTGGTATTTTTCTCTATATTAGAAGTAATAATAGTATTTTCTTCTTGAGTTTCTGTTATCTGTACTAATTCGTCTGTTTTTTTTTGCCTTACCACTAATTTTTCACTTTTCTTTTTTTTTGGATTAGAGTCTAAAATGAAGCATAGATATAGCATTCCAAAAAGTAATATAAATTACATATTAGTATTATATGAAAATAAATCTTACGTAAAGTAGACAGTTGATCTTTTGTGTCATGTTTCTTAGTTTTTTCATTTACATTAGATTTGTCATCATGAATCAATAATTCCTGTGAAACACATATCTATATGTACAATATATGAAAATTATAAATTTTATATATTAACCCTTAATGGTTAAATCTCTCTATAAATATAATATCCATTATCTTCCAACCATTAAAGATTAAATATAAATATAGGATAATAGAATATTTCTACCACCTTGTTACAGTCTATAGATTCCTTAGTGATTGTTTTGAGATTTTGAGTTTCATTATCAGTATGTTCAATGGTAGTTTGTTTTTCATTAGTTATTGATCCATATAGTTCATTCAGAAACAATTGAGCCATCTGAGATTTTGTAAAGAAATCGTATGACAATTCTAAATTAGAACTACAAGCACAACAAATAATTTTAGGAAGAACATCTTCTTTCGAAATCTGAAATTCATATACAAAAACATAGTGATTATTGTATTAAACAAATATAACATCTTTTTGTTTTAATACATATCAAACTTAAAAACATTGGATTATAAGTTAAAACATAAATCAGATAGAAATATAAACATACCGTAATTTGTAAACAACAAGATATTTTAACATAGATTTCTTCTTTATCAGATATATTTAAATATTCCTGACATTTTACACCGCATAATCGACACCGTATATTTACAGACATCCTTGTATAAAAGATCTTAATAAAGATTACATGAATATTCTTTTAATATTATAAATATATGCTACGTTTAAAATAAATTCTGTGTGAGAGAAAAAGAGAATATTATATTATAATATTTCTAGATTAGAGTTAACTATTATAACGTTGCAAATGAAACATTAATACAGATCAAAAACATTTGTTTTCAATCTTAAATTTCCTACAATCCTTAAAAAGAGGTTATGAAACCTTCAAATACATATCGCCATGATATATAATCGATTATTGCATATTCTTTATAATCGATTAATCGTTTGACATAAATGTCAAATTGTACGGTATATCATTTTACCTCTATATAATAAGATTTAGCATTGAATATTTATTATTTTGTAAATTATCGTATTTCTATTTTTTACATGCATTAGAGAAATAGTATCAGAAAATATATTCGTAAAAAACTTAATAAATTTATCTAGCATCGATAAGCATATTATATTTGTTAATTTTGTTTAAATTTATGTACCAATTTTGACTAAAATAAACTATTATTTTTAATTGCAATAATCCATTTTATATAATTACTATTACATATGTATTTTATCGCAATATTAAATTAAGTTATTTAATGATATATATTTTACGTGGACTTTTGATTTGATAATCACACGGAGATATCGATGCCTGATCAGAAAATTACTCGTTCTTATGCGAACGTTAAAATCTCTTTTTATACATTAACTATAAAACATTATTATACCAATAACTAACTATCTTTCATTATTCTTAATATTGAATTAATATATTATATTCAGAAAAGTAACATAGTATATGTAAATTATTCTTATATTATTTGCACTGTTCTTATAACGCAAAACGCCTGAGCATATGCAACTCAAAGATTAGTGATCTGACAAGTGCCACCACCTTGCGGAATAATTTGTCCTCTTTGAATATTTGTCTTCAGTAACGTATTTTGAAATGTCATTTATTTTACATAAATATTTATCACTATATAAAAACCATAAGATATTTGAAATAATAAAATAAGAAAATCTTAATTTCTTTTTTATTCGAAATAAAATTCAATATAATAATGTTATACTGAATCAAGCAGTTATTGATTTTGCAGAAATTTCTATTATCTTTATTAGAACATAGAAAAACTAGACGAAAAAATTTCTTATCTTTAACGACATAATTAACAATATATTTCTTTATTTTATATTCTTTTCGAAATTTATAAAGATTTTCTTATTTTTTAATGAAATATTTTAATAAGAAATTAATAGTCCAAAAAGGGGGCAACTAATATGCTAGAAACGTTCATGTCAGTTTCACGGTCCCAGAATGCTGATGGTATCTATCTAGCAAAAGAAGGTAAAGGGACGTGAGGGGTTCTTTTTACGTTGGTTTTCAGTGAGCTCACGCACGTCGAAGGCGTTCGTCGACGTTCGTTGCGGTCTGGATGCCAAAAATGGCGTTTCTCGATCGTTTTACTACCATCAACGAATTCAACATCGATTCATATTAAAACCTTACCGATTATCACAACTCAACAAACAAATAAAAGTAATAGAAACGAGATCGTTTCGTCGGTGCCGGGTTTTTGACGAGTGAATGATCGATGAAAATCTACGGCGTTGTCGTGTGTCTCCTCTTCGCATAACGACTTTTTCTATTTGATAAAAAAACGAAATCTCTATTCGAGGATCAACTTAACGTAAATATATAATATAACGATGATTTTGCGTGTCAGTCATATCGCATCATTGTGTAAAAAAATGATCTCTCTTGTTTTTTTAATGTTTTTTGTTACAAATCCTTTCGTTACTTATTGTCCTATATACATATCCAATGCACATATATTGAATATTTATTTGAAAACAAATTGTAGTTGATTATGTGTTTTGTGTAGTTTTATTATATTTAGTGTGAATATATTGTGTCATTAATGTGATCATAATTTTCCGATTATAACTTTCATAACAAATTAGCGTACATAGTGAAACCTCTTCCTGACAAATTTTTTATTACTAGTTATTACTATAATTAGTAATATGAGTAAGTTTTTTTCGAATACATTCCATTCGATTTGTTAGGTAGAATCACATGTTTAATCTTTTTTTCGGCTGTTTAGAAAATAAACACGTTTTACAAAGGACACTTTGAGATGCTTCGAAAGAATAACAATACAGATATTTAAGTGACTAATGTATTTCTTCTGTACTTGGTTACATTAGTCATTACAATTGTGTTTTGTCATTCGTCGTCGATTGTTTTACGTAGTATATATTCTTCGCAAAAGAATTTTCTATGTATTCGACATATCAGAGATTATATCAATCATTTTTGATGAAACGATTGTATTTCAGAAATTCTATATCGTAAAAAAAAAGAACAAAAAAAAAAAAAAACTAAGAAATGCGTACGAATTGTAAGTTTCATTAGATATCGTGAGTGAAAGTCGAATATATTGTAAGATGGTTTTATTCGTTGTCTGAATATGCGAAAGTGCATGCAGATTCTCACGCTCGGTCCATCCTATCTCTATTCTCGATCAAAAATTCCATCATCTTCAGAAGCATAAAGCGGTAAAAGTAAAAAAAAAAAGTTGATGTCTCTTTTTTTTCGATTATAGTGCTGAACTCTCATGTGGGTACAATTTTTACATGCTGACGTAAGCGTACCGGGCAAACGAGGTTTCAAGCTTACATTGATGATGTCACATCTTGTCATTTTGAGACGAAGCAAATAGTTATATTCACATTGCAATTAAGATGTCATGTAATTTTACTCCTATATTTTCATGAATTACGTTAAGCTCTCTCTCTCGCTCTCTCTCTCTCTCTCTCTCTCTCTCTCTCTCTCTCTCTCTCCTCCCTCCCTCTCTCTCTTTCTCCTCTCTCTCTCTCGTTCTTTTCTTATACTCGAATCATTAAATGTCGCTGGAAGTTGCCTTTCATCGTGACTTCCTGCGTTCTCCTGCGTAGTATGTTTAAAAAGTAACCGTCAGGATATCAATAGGCCGTTCTACAAGTTTGAATCGTCATGTATCATGATAAAAATCGATGAACTAGATCAGTGTTTCTCAATACACTGTGTGTTTAATATCGAAATTATCTTGTCAACATTGTAATGATACCGACGTATCGATTCTTTCATAATAAGAATTTTTCTTTCCTTTGAAAATGTTATTGCATGTTAAAGGAAGAAGGAGATTAAAAACGATAGAAACGAAGGAATAAAAAAAATCGTTCGACTTTGATCTATCTTGTCTGTCATGTTGATTATGCAAAAAGAAATAAAGAAAGGCATAGCAGATGTTAAAAAAAACGTGTACGCCTGTCACGCATGATCGTCGATGATTTGGTAGAAAGTATTAACTAGGCATGTCAAATATATTTAACACAAAGCATATAATACATAATTTAATTCATAAACAATTCTTTTCAAATTTACATAAATTTACTTCTTCAAATTAAGTTTTGAATTAAATTTGACATATGTCCGATCGTAGAAAGTACAGGATGCGCCAAAAGTTCTTAGACTTGTAATTTTTTAATTATATAGAAACATTTGGCCCACCCTGTGTAATGTCAAATATATTTTACAAAACATATACTACATAATCCAATTTTTAAAAAATGGTTTTTAAATTGATATAAATTTATTTATCTGATTATGAATTTAATGACATGGTTTAACGTAGAAAATAAAAACTTTTCACAGGCATATTTTACAAAGCACATATTAAATAATTTAATTCTTAAAAACGTGCTTTTTAAATTAATAAATTTATTTATTTAATTAAAAAGATTGAGTCGAACTTGACTTTATATAAATTTATTTTGTTACATAAATATTTTTAATAATTTTTAATTAAATAATTGAAGATTTGAATTAAATTTAACATGATGCCTCATATAAATAGAAATATTGAGAGTCAATAACGAGACAAATTTTCGATTGTCTCCTTGAAGGAATAAGAATGCAGTCGACCGAGCAGTTACGACCAGAGCAACTGGTGGGCCTGGTAGCTCGATCAGCCGAGGGAACAGCCGCGAAGGGCATGCCAATTAAAGGTCACGAGGACTTGTGGGTGGAGATTCAAGCGAATACATTCAGGAATTGGGTGAACGAGCACCTGAAGCATGCGGCCGATGTAGGTAGCGATCCTGTTTTGGACCTCGCCGAAGATTTTAGAGATGGTACACGTCTTTGTGCTCTTGTTGAGGTTCTCACTAAAAGACGTTTACCACGATGGAATCCAAGGCCAGCAAATCAGCATCATCATCTTGAAAATGTCTCGACTGCATTACAGGCTATCGAGGCGGATGGGGTGAAACTCGTCAATATCGGTAACGTTTTTTTTTTTTTTTTTCGAAATTAGCGTGAATTTTAAATAATTTTGTTCTTTCCGACTCGTTGAGAAAACTTTCTATATAGTTACGAGCTGGACAAGCAAATACATCATTGTTTGCGTTTACCGATCGAAAGATAAAGCTCGTGCCTAGCATGTTAGAAAGCAACATGCTGCTCGCTTTTTAACTAATTAGTCGTCGTTATTTCACGTAACGCTAGGAGGTATTGACCTCGGCCGTGAGCACGTCTTCTTCCTCTGTTCTCAGACACGCTTCTTTCTTTCTCTTTAATGAATTTATTGCGAGATACATACTTCTTTGAATTCTAAACAATTCATTGTTTTATATCGCGAAATAAAAAAGATGGACTACTGACATAATGCTAAACGAAAGAAAGAAGATTTACGCGATTGACAACATTATAATTTTATTAATCTATCAAAGGAATTCTTTTCGATGAAACTTAGATGACTAATTGTAAGATAAAAAAAAATAAGAAATATTCTCACATTTTGATCATCGGGTGAGTCAATCGTCGTTTATGGTTAATATGTAATAGCATACTATATACAGATCATTGTTAGAACAATCGGTCTTTTAAAAGCTATCTGTTTTTTTTTTCAAAAGAATCTTATTGTTGTTACGATACTGGAATACAATCGATGTTACCACTTTGTTACTTCGGTATTGTTGATAAAAACACTTTAAAGTTATATCATATTACATCTTTTTTCTTTCTTATCGAGAAAAAAGGAACAAATGAAGAAAGAACCAAGTTTAATGTTCGAAACGATCGAACGAAAATGATTTGCTATGGTGGTATTTATGGGGGACTCCGTCCTCATTTTCACGAGTGCAGGTCTCTTGTATCGTTACGTCACGCCTTTGCAAATCGATGCTCGAGGTCGTTGCCTTTCTTGTGTTGTACCGGCGCCCACGAGGTCGCTTAAAGCCGTCATTATTGTACGTGTACGGTTACCGACCAATTTAATTCTTCTAGATGTAACAATGATAAGGCAATACATTTGAAAGAAAGTTTCATTCTAAGCTTGGTTAAATGAATAAAATAGAATAATATCGAAATTCTTCCCATTCTCTTTGCTTTCCTTTCTACATTTATTAGACGGATCATGATTTTATAAAATACTTTATGTACTTCTATGTATTACATTCGTAACAATTACGATCTTTTATTATAAAGATGAATTAGTAATTAGAAATATAATTGCACGACAATTTGTAATCCCCTTATAAAACGTAATACGACAATAATACAAACATTTTTATCAACGTAAAATATTAATATTAAAACATTAACTTTATGAGAACAATAAATGTTCAAAGCATTCGTATAAAGACTCCATATTACTAAATGTAAGCGAATTTGTTTCTACGATTTCTTTCGATTCATAAATAATTATAAAATGTTATATGTAAGACCCAATATTTTTTATATCAAATCATTTTTTAATATCATTTTCGGAGATATATGTATATATATATATATATATATATATAATGTGTGTGTGTGTGTGTGTGTAATTATAATTTCCTTTCAGGAAATGTCGACATCGTCAATGGAAATTTGAAACTTATTCTCGGCCTGATATGGTCGCTTATTGTGAGATACCAAATAGGCAAGTCCAAGTTCCCTCCAAAGAAGCTGATGCTTGCATGGCTCAAGGTCAGTATACGTAATTGCATGAAAGACCTTGATGCAGACAAGTATAATCTACAACAAAAATATAACGCCTTGATCTCCAATTCGACGATATTATTTTATAGTGAGAATCTCATTTTATATATTTATATATATATATATATATATATATATATATATATATATATATGTATATAAAATGAGATGTTAACTCATTGAATTAGCAATGTTATTATAATTATATATGTTATGTAATAATTATTTTAGGCTGTTTTGCCAGAATGCAGAGTAAATAATTTTACAACCGATTGGAATTCTGGTGTATATTTAAGTGCACTATTGGATTATTGTAAGCCTGGATTGTTCCCACATTGGCGTCAACTCGATCCTGATGACAAGTATGATCATTTTATGACCTTTTTTATTATAATATTTCATATTTATCAAACGTCATATATTCGTGTTATTATGTTTCTTGTGGTATAGCGTCTACAATTGCCAAAAAGCTATGGAAATATCGAAACGAGAATTTGATATTCCTATGGTGTTGGAACCAGAATACCTTGCGTCTCCATATTTAGATGAACTCTCGGGAATGACCTACTTATCGTATTTCATGAAAGAAGGATCACCCGGTTTCCATGCCACTTTACGATGGGTTAACTCACGTTTACCTCATGAACCAATACGAAACTTTAGAGTAAATATAATTATGAATAATAAATAAATCAAATAAAAATATATTTAACATTTATAAATATTTATTTACTTTTCTTAGACCGATTGGAACGATGGTAGAGCATTGTGCGCTATTGTTAGAAATTTAGGTGGACCTGCTCCATCTTACGAAAAACTTCATACCGATCCTTCAGCTTGGGAACACAATTTGCAAATAGGTATGTCCATCATATTGTTATCTTATCGGTATAACGTGTTATAACATTCGCCCTTATATATTTTGAAGGTATCGATGGTGGTAAAAAACTAGGCGTGGAACCCATTTTGAAAGCAAAAGATATGGCAGATCATAATGTCGAACATTTGGGCGTTATGGCGTACGCAGCGTATTTTCAATGGGTGAAACCTCGCCCTCAAGCAAGCGAACAAATTGCCGTTCATATAGATAGTACATCCGCTAGAATACAACAGCCAGTACGTTGAGTTATTGTTTGTCAATTATACTTTCATAAAGTTACTTCAATCTTTACGAATCTCAATAATGTTATAGACCATTGTTTCGATGATTCGTTCTATTGGACACAATGGAAGTCTTTCTATATTGTTTAAAGTTTAAAATTATTGAACCATATTCACAGGCACATTTCAAACTGGAGATGCTTACCAAAGAAGTTAACACACGAGAAGTTAGAGGTGAAGTTATAAGTCCGAGTGGACGAGTCGAATGTAGATTAACTTGGAATGGCGTACATGGAAAAGGAACTTTTGTACCTACTGAAGTTGGAATGCATAAGGTTTGTATAACATGAATTTTATTTGAACATTTATATAAATTCGAATTATTGACAGTGTATTTTAAACAAATTTATTTTTATAGTTAATGGTATATAATGACGGAGAATTAATCAATGGATGTCCCTATTACTTCAGAGTTTTACCTGCCTTGACCAAAATCAAATCGCCCGGTATGGATCCTTGTGCAATTGGATCTATCGTCGAGGTTCTAGTCAATAGTTATGGTGAGTTTATCAAAGAAAAAATGAAGGTTTATATTTTCTAATAACGAATTTTTAAATATTTATTTCAGGAACTAGTCACGATGGGATCGATGTTACTGCATGGTCACCGACAGGAAGACCATTGGCATGTCCAGTTAAAAAGAATGATGGTGTACATACAGCAACATTTCAACCAGATGAAACAGGTGAATGGAGTATAGCGATAACGCATAATGGAAATCATATACAAGGTGGTCCATTCACTTGTTTTGTGTTCGATCCTAATGGAATCAAGGTAAATTGTTTAATTCTTATGACACACATTCTATTTCAGATTATATATATACAAATAAATAAATCTAATACTTGTTATTATCTTTTATAGTTACTCGATACAGATGGTGCTATGCCAGGTCAACCATTTTCCTTTATTGTTGATGCAAGAGGAACAGGAGGTCTCGGCGATGTAATCATAGATATAGTACATGATAAGCAATCTATTTCTTATAGAATGGAAGATATTGGACATATGCAGTACCATGTCTCATTTGTTCCCTCTGATGCTGGGAAATACAGAGTTTATGTTTACTTTAATGGATCAGACGTCAGAGGTTCTCCATTTTCAATAAGAGTTGGTACTCAGAAGGGTTCGAGAAGATCAAAAGAATCAACATCCAGTTTAGAACGATCGAAAGTATCCTCTCTTGAAAGACGTATGAATGGATTAAATGTTTCCATTACGCCAACTCGCGGCAGTCCTGTTCAAAAGATTTATTCCACTACCACGTACAAATCAGCTAGCCCGACTCAACACGTTACCGATTATTCACCCGTACACCAGCATTCTTCAACATATAAAACTTCAAACAATTATAGCAGCGAAAGTTCAACATATCATAAAACAAATTCTCTAAATCATTCACGTTCTCCGAATCTTAATCAAAGTCCTGTATCTAGAAACGTTCATAGTCCTTCTATGATTAAAGAAACAAAGGAAACATATTCATCAACGACATATAATCGTTCGAGATCACCAGGAACTCAGACTCCGAGTTTAATAAAGGAATCAAAAGACATTTATGCATCCAGCACTTTAACTAGATCTCGATCACCGAATCTAAGTCCAGCGTCTCCAGGATCACAACATTCACCGACCATCAAGGAATCAAGAGACATTTATCAAACTGGTTCCTTAAATAGATCTCGCTCGCCCAATCGCAGTCCTATGTTTCGTAGTGCTACACAAAGTCCTGTCAGTAGAAGTTTTAGTCCAAGAATAAGTGATAAAGAAACCGGTTATAATGGAAGAAGTTTTATGGACAATAGTGTTGTCGATACAAGTAGTAACGTAAGAGTATCGTCTATGGTGGGTGGTACTTCTCGTCGTGATTCGTGGGACGCCATAGCCAAAACAAAATCTTTGCTTTCTTATGGTAGCCTAGAATCCCTTGCAAATCTCACTAATAACTCTCCGATAGCTGAGCATACGACAAATACTCAAGATCCTACAAGTAATGATTACAAAAATGATTATCATGCTTACAGTACGAAAAATACAACACAAACCATAACGAATACTGAAAAATTTACCAGTGAAACTCAAAGTAATCGTACGCAAACTCATGGTATTCTAAAAAATAAAACTAATAATTATTATAAAACCGTCGATACTGCAGATTCCACACATGATCGATATCTCAATAATGGTACTTACGTATCAACGCAAATAAAAAATTCATCACTCGTTACTGGGAGCGCTATCGAAATATTACCTGTTCATAGACCAACAACCTTCACTATTGATCCGAGTGTAGATCCCAATAAAGTTTCTGTTAATGTTACAGGTAAATGTCATTGTCTATAAAATACAAATTACGTCAAATTAGATAGATCAGGTAAAATTTCCTTGTTTATTTTATAGGTCCAAATGGTAAACTTATACCCATTCAGAAATCAACTCTTCGTGGCTTAACGTATACGATAACTGCTGAAGAAGTCGGAGAACATATCATACAAATTTTGCTCAATGGACAACACATCAAAGGATCGCCATTTAGGTTGATACATTAGCTCAGTAAAGATTAGATATAAACATTTTTGTACACGTTATAATTTTTTTAATTGTATACGCTTATGAATTTTAGATCACAAGCTTACAATGCAAGAGCTATACAAGTTGGTCATATACCGAATGGAGTGGTCAACGAACCAGTTGAATTTGAAAGTATGTATTATTATTATTCAACTATCTCTAATTATATTTACTACAATCTTAGATGTATAATATTGTTGTAGTTGATGGCTCGAGAGCTGGATCTGGAAATTTAGAAATTTTGGTAAACGGTGGCCATGTTACAAGTTTCGTTAGAGCGCTAGGTAGTCAACGTTTCTTAGCATCATTCGTACCTCATGAAGCTGTTACACATTTAGTTGAAATGACATTCAATGGCGAAGTCGTTCCCGGTAAGTTTTCATTCTATCATTTTAATTTTGTCTAACAAAAGAAAAAAAAAAGAAAATAATGAAGCATTGTCAATCGTCTTCGTTTTCTTTCATGACGTTATTCATTAAAAAAAGGTTCGTAATCGAGAGCTGAACGAATTATTTTGCATTTAACTATGGAGTATACATGCATATGTATGTACCTCGTTCATGCATGCATACTTGTATGCAATTCAACGGAATGCATGGCACTTGGCAGTACCGTCACAGATTAAAAAGTAGGAAAAATCAGCATCGTTGATGTATTATTTGATTAAACGCAATATAAGTTTTATACATATTATTAAAATTCTTCCATAAATTCATCAATATTAAAGATGTCTTAATAATGAAGAATTATCATTTTAACGATTGCATTCTCTCAAGCATAAATTCTACTATAAAATAACGATTATTAATTTATATATGAATCTATAATGGAGATATAAAAAGTATTCGTATAATGTATTTATTTAAACTATATATACTTAGAAAGGTATCTAAAAATCTTATTAAGAAGGCCGATACTCAATAGGAACTCGATAGTTTATAAATATTAAAAATTGCCATTTCTATTATCACGAGAAACTTTCACTCTGTCTTTATACCGTTGCCTTCATTCTTCAGACACAAGAATAATGATTTTGATGTGCATAGCTCTATAATATACAATGACCGAAACAAATGTCTATATTTGTCGAAGAAAAAAATTCGATTAGTAACGATTTATTATCCATTTTAAAGTGTATCATTATTTACGAATCAACTCTCGAGAGAGATAAAGATGTTCCTTCTGTCTATTTATTGCGGAGTCGGCTTCCATTCGTATATACGTACTACATATATATATGTGTATATACGCGTTTACTTCCGTGAACATTGCTTAGATTCTTTCTCGTTCGCAAGTAATGTACCCTCTCTAAGTCAACAGGTCATCGATCAGGTCATTGACTTACGATTTCACGCATTCAAGTGTTGTGCTACTGACCCAAATACACGATACGTTCATCGTTTTCTTTACTTAGTATTTTTGTCTTTTTCTTTTTTTTCTCTTTTTTTATTTCATATACGTCATTTCCTTTTTGTATAAGACAATATCTTCAGCCATGGGTTTCCTGGACGATTATTATGATCCTATATCTCCCACGCTATTTAAGACACCGCATTATGCACCTTGATCACATAATAGGCGTACAAATACGTGCCTACTCAGGAAAGGTTGATCGAGTTAGCTTCTTCTCAAAGATGGAGTACGTTAAAATTGTTCCTTTTCAAGATCTATCATATCTATAAAAGGAAACTCATATTTATATCTAGCAATGAACGGAAATGTCGCGTTTTAACGGTAAAATCGGTGACCATGAATAGAACGCTAAAGTATATGCGTTATGCCACTAGATAGATTGTGAAGAATATTATATAGATGCCATATAAAGAAATGCATTCTCCACAGTGGTGACCACGTGTACGTGATTCGTTACGCTACGTAGATGTCTTCTATGTTAGGGCTACGTTTTGACGTTGAACTTCACATAGATGAGAGAACTTTTTATTGGATTCGTTTGAAATATTTCAATTATCCATTATACTTGCTGAGATGATCGGTATCTCATAATAGTTTATTGAAGTCTTGAGAAATGTTTGAAAATAATCCAAATTATGTATCTATAAAGCGTAGGTGTGTTGAACTATGAAAGTACTGCCAGTGTATAGGCGTATTTGGTTGCGTACGAAGGGATTCAACTTCTACCTACGTATATCTACATGACTTCGATATATTAATACGTCATAACATTTTGTAACGCCTTGGAAACATCAGCTTGATGTTAAAGATTAGATACCATATTCTCTCTCTTTCTCTCCCTCTCTTTCCCTTTCTCTCTCTCCCCCCGCCCCTCTCTCTCTTTCTGTTTCTTCTCTCTCTTTCTCTTTCTTTCTTCTCTCTTTCTTTCTTCTCTCTCTCTCTCTCTCTCTCTCTCTCTCTTTCTTTCTTTCTTTCTCCCTCCTCTCTCTTTTTTTCTTTCTCTGGTAATGAAGTAGGAATGTGAAATTGAAATGCCTTGCTTAAATCTATCAGATATACGAAATGCATGTCAATAAAAAGTTTTCTTAGATACTAATGATTACAAACAGAGCGTTACTTAATCGCATAAATCTTCTTTCGTTTTAATGGTGCTAATGACATAGATCATTATACTTCATATAATTAAAGTACACGTTTATTTCTTTCTTTTCCCTTTTTTTATTTAGTGTCTTTACGCTAGAGCGAACATGAATGGGGCAGTTATTATTTATTGAGGAAGAAATACCTACATCTTTTTTCTCGCGACACCCTATAGAATAATTCTTAAAGCCTTGTGATATGTGGAATGTGTGTATTACCATACCAAAGAATTTATCACTGATCTCTTTCTTTCTCTTTAACTCTCTTCTTTATTCTACTTCGTTGTAATTTCTTTCTGTCATTATTCTGATTCAATCTTACAGTTAGATAGTGCTTTGACAATTATTGAAATAAACAAATTCTCTTCCTTCGTCAATCGAATTATCATTTTTTATTTCGTAGATACTTGTTAAAATTGTAATATTTAGCACCATTTAGCACTATTTAATGCTACTTGTAATTAGTGCTTTAAAGTTAAACATTTTGATACATAGATGTCGCGATTAGCTACGTTATAGATTTTGTAATTCGAATTATGACTCCTTGAAACGAAATAAATCTTACGTAAACAAGTTCAATTGTGGATCAATTGATTCTCGTTAACACGAAGTAGTTATTAATAAATGTATTGTTACGTTAGAGAAATACAAATTGAAAATTGTTTATTGACAAATACCACGCATAAGGTTATAATTAAAATTCTTTGGAAAGAAATCAATCAAATTGTAAAAGTTATTTTCGAGATTTTTGGAACAACGAATTGTATTCTTTGTATAATCTGTTATATCTGGAAATGGATTGTGGTTTATTGTATTTAGACACTTCGATAGAAGAGTAATTGAAAAAAGTCAGTAATTATTATAATAATAAGAATTATATAGGTTTGTTCTTACGCGAAGAAGAAATAAATCGATCAAGAATTCCTTTGCCAAATCGAGATTGACTTTTCTAGGTTATAAATAACGAATAAACAATCGTAGCGAATCGTAAATTTAAAATTCCCGCAACAAACTACCTGATCATTCGTAAGCACCTATTTACATCGATTGAATGTGATCGTAAGAATTTCTCATACGATTTCTCGTCGAATAATTATCAGGTCGCGAAAAAGCATCTCGTTGCTAATTCGACGATTTACATTCTTATACAAAATAACGGTTTGCTTTCCATTCTTTGTCGATCTCGTGAAATTGATCACCCATGTCTGTCTCGTAGTACTGCATTTCTTTTCCTTTTTTTTTTTTTCTTTTTTTCTTTCTTTCTTTCTTTCTCTCGAAAGATCCGCATCACGAACGAGGGTTTCTATTTGCGGGCGACCTTAAAGTATCGAAATACGCATATCAAATGTCTTTTGCATGTGCATACGTAAGTATGTCTCTTCTTTATGTATATACATAGACGAAGGAAATGAAATGAGAGTTCATTACCGTACTAAATCATTCATATCTATAAGATTTTAATCACTTGCATTTTTCATTTATATAACATTAATTTTATGTATGTAAAATTAAATATATATATTATCTGTAGAACGTTGCACAAAAACAACGCCTTTATAAAGCAAATGCAAGATATTATACTATTCAAAATATTTTTCGTTTCTATTTAAGAATCTTTTTACTCTAATGTTAATGAATACAAATATTATATACGTTAAATAACTTCGTGTGTGTGTGTGTGTATATATATATATATATACGTAAATACGTAATAATCATTTCAAAGATGATTTCGTCATTTTGCTAATTGATTTCGTAATAAGCAACAACATTTATAATCGATTTTCAATGTGTGATTGTAATATGAATTACAATCACACATTGAAATTAGTTACTTCATTCGATTTCTGAATATCGAATGAACCGATTCCACAAAATTCCTGTAAAATTAACATAAATAATGACATCGTTTTAACATACATATATTATAAATTTGATTAAAAGTTCATATGACGATAATTAATGACGATAATTAATGACGATAAATATGACGATAATTAAAAATAATAAATCCGTAATATTTCGTTTCTTCAAAGTAGAAAGAGAAGTAACGCGAAGAATTGTTTTGAAAAATAAAAGATCAATTTTCGGGCGAATCCCTAAAATGCATCATCCTACATTTAGCGCGTAACTGTAGTTGTTGCATACCCGTTGTAAATACGTGTGTAAGTAAATGCTCATCGACGTTAAAAGTATGCAAGGAAGATAAGAAAGTATAGTGGTGGGGAGAAGAGGCGGGAGTTTGGAACGCTTAACATAAAACGTCACGAACACCATTATGCGTACGGCCCTGGTTTTGGGCCCAAGTGCCGGGTCTGCCAAGAAGCAGGGGAATAGCAATACAGCAGCTCAACAGCGAGCAGCAACGCTCGTCCCGTCGTCGTTCGATTCGGTTGAGTCCGTCGTGAATCGCGCGATCCGCTGACGTTTCTTATTCTCTCTGTCTCTTTTTCCCGTTACACACACCTGCGTATCTCTTCGTTCCATCGTACGTCTATATGGCTTTTCTCGATCGTTCCACGTTCGTCGTCCTACGAGATTCTTCGCAATGAGGCGAGCTTGCCTTTCGATTGCTTGCCGTTTGGCCGTGACGTCGAGCGTCGTTGAAAAATAAAAAAGAAGTGAAGCAAAATTAAGTTTGGCCAACTATAGGAAAGAAACGTACGCGTCTCCTCTTCGTCAGTGTATATATATGTATATATATATATATATTTATATATATATGTATATATATAGTATATATATACTCACGTTGATGCATCGTGTAGTGTGTTTGTGAGATGCTTAAAGCAGTGCCGTTTTGAATGCAAAGTTTTACGTCGTTCTTTATTTAAGATTAATCTGTTCTACTCAATCTGAATCAGATTGCTTCTAACTTCTTTCTTTCTCCCTCTCCTTTTTTCTTTAATCTCTTCTTCTTTAGGGCTTTTTCTTTTTAGTGCTTTTTAGGGTTTCCCTCGTCGAGCTACAGGTGGTCACAAGGTAATTGTAATGATGAATTTCAAAATGAGCTTAATGCTTATACTCGTCGTCCGTTAGGTCGCATTCTTTCCTTTCTTCTTTCTTCTCACAATCGCTTGAAACGGACTCGTTTCTCCCACTACCATTCAATACCGTCTTTGGTGATGTTACATCCTCTTTTTTATTTCTTTCTTTATCTTTATTGAAAAGAAAATAGACTTGCATTTGACAGGAAGGTTAGGAAATCTCCTTATTGGTGTTACGTTGCACTTCCGGGAAATTGGAATTTGACACTAAAGAAGTGGTTGCGCTTGTAGGAAGTTGATTTCATACCATTTTAAAGATTACAATTATATTTAATAGAAATACTGAAATAAAATAATAACGATTATTTACCAATATCAAATCACCATCAAAATACCTCTTGTTTTGTTTTGTTATTAATTTTATAAATTAAAAATTTTTACATAATGCATAATGTTATACAGTTTTTTTCTAAAATTATTAAGTAATATATAAATAGTGTTGAAATCTTGACCTAATAAATTCATTTATGATATGTATATTATAGTAATAATTTACATCAATTATAATATGATGATAAAATCTTAGGATCATCTTGGCGAGTGACAATCATGCCAGCACCAAAGATGTCTGTTATTGGTGATTCTGTCAGATTGGTACCTGCTGGTAGTCCTGCATCATTTGAATTATCTGCACTTGGCTTCAGTAGTAATGAAATTGATGTACAAATTTTAAGTAAGTTAAATATTTTCAAATATATACCTCTATTATTATATTTTTGTAATATGTATATTATCAAAAATATTGTAGCACCTTCAAAACGACATATATCTGCAAGAATAGAAGAAGAATCTGGTCGTACTGGAGAATTTCGTGTTGAATTCACACCAACAGAAGTCGGAAGTCATCTTGTAGAAATAAGCATCGCGGGACAAAAGCTACCGGCAGGACCTCTTGTTGCCAAGGTGTATAACAGCAGTTTGATACAAGTCACTGATGTACCTAGCGCTGTTGTTGGTCATGCCTGTCAATTTAGAGGTATAAAAAATAATTCTTATAAATCATATAATATATTTAGTATGTCTTATTCTTAATTTATCTTTATGTAGTTGACGCAAGTGCAGCTGGTGAAGGTCAATTAGAAATATCTATAAATGAAGGAGAAGTACCAAATCATGTTCAAGTTGTGGGCGGTGGACGTTGCCTTGTATCTTTCACCCCTGAGATTGCTAAATCACATTACATTGATATAAAATTTAATGGAGAAGCTGTACGTGGATGTCCATTTATTTGTAATGTGTCCGACACGAGCAGAGTCACATTAAATTTAAATCATTTAGAATTGATACCTGTAGATCAACCTGCTAATTTCCACATGGATGTTGATGGAAGTGGAAGTGCTGAACTTGCGGTTTCCGTAAGGGGTTAGTTATACAATATATTTCTATGTTGTAGGTGAATAAAATTTATTGATAAAAGTAACATATATTACTTGGCACTTAATAAGTATATAGTATATAAAGTCAACATACACAATTACTGCAAGTAGCTTATTGTTTGTTATATATTATATTTGTACTTCTTTCTACTTACATAATAGAAATGTATAAAATATTTTGGAACATTTTCAATTTTTGTGTACAATTTTTTATTCTATATATTATAGGACCAAATATGGAATTACCAGTTAAAGTTACTGGTGACATAAATAGTGGCTTTACAGCTGAATTTATACCAAGAGATGTAGGTGTACACTCAATTAGTGTTGAATATAATGGTCATCCAGTAAATGGTACACCATTTTTAGCCAAAGCATTTAATGCAGACAAAGTATTAATTGGCCCTGTTGCAAGAGGTAGTGTTGGACAACCAACACATTTTACTGGTAAGTAAAATAATTAAAATTTGTATTGACACTTCCTTCAGTTGATTCTTAAACATTTGAATATTATAAAAAAAATATATTATATTTATTTATTATTATTTTATATAGTTGATGCAAGTCAAGCTGGTGAAGGAAATTTGGAGATTACAATATCTGCTCGTAGTCAAAATATCCCCACTCAAGTTACACCTCAAGGCAATGCTCGTTTCTCAGTCAGTTTTGTGCCTTTCGAGGCATGTGAACATATCATTAATATAGCCTTCAACAAACGAACTGTACCAGGCTGTCCTATAATAACAAGGGTGGGTGGTGATAGCCATGTAACTGTAAGTGGACAGGCATTAAGCAGTGCTGGTTTAGGAAGGCAAAGCTATCTTACTGTCAGTAACGTTGCCGGTAGCTTGGAAGATTTAGAAGTTAATGTTGAAGGTAAAGTATATGTAAAATTTATAGTATTAAACAATATTGTCCTTACTCCCATCCCTCACTAATAATTTAACTTTATGTCAGCATGTATATCTATAGTATAAAAAGTGTTCATCACTGTTATGCAAAAGTCAACGTTTTTACACAAAGATCTTGTATTATTATGGTATACGTTATGCACCTTGTGATTGATTTTTTAAATATAAATATGTAATATTCTAAATAAGTAATATAAAGTTTACAAGGCTTGAATCACTGACCATCAAGTATATTTAAAAACACCACCTTTTTCTAACCAACTGGAATCACTTTTATTTGATATTATTATATGTCCTATTTATATCTAATCTAAGTAATAAGATTTTCAAAGAGTATAGTTATATTATACAGAAAATGATCTGTCTTAGTGTGCTCTCTTAATTTTTGGCTTGAGAGCAATTCTCTGTTTGTTACAGGTCGGCCAGCTTTCAGACTACGACATTACTAGACCTCTAAAGATATACTAATTTCACTCTAACTTTAATACCTGGACTTTTATGAAATATATGGTGGTGGGTTCCTAACTACAATCTCCTGAAGATCTTTGCGTAAGAGTAGTACAATTGCCACCTCCTTTTTACATTCCTTATGCATTATTAGTTACCATTATAGAATCCTGTAAAATCAGTAGTTGTGAACTTATCCTTGTGAATAGCTATGCACGTAGTAACTAACATATTCTGATCACATGCTCACATTTATTAGATCCATGGACATGTATTTAATATGTTCAAGCCATTAATTTTTGTGGTGCTATGCCTTTATATGGTTAGTTATTAAAAATAATATTGTAACTATATAGCCATTGATCCTGATCTATTTACATAGTGCTATAATAAATGTGCCAATATGATATAATTTTATTATTATGAATGCAAGAACTTTGCTTTCCGAAGAAGAAAGTTAAATAGAAACAAAACTTTATTATTATTTAGTAGATTGTTAATATCTCATTAATCCACAGCAGTAAAATTTTCTTTAGTAATGCGCATGTAAAACTTAATGATTGTTATTTTAAAAGCTGAAAAAAGAAAAAAAAAAGGAAGCAAAGATAGACTAAGAGAAACTATACATAGCATCTATTATTATTCATGATAGGTCATGTAACTAATACTCATTATAATCATTTAAATATATTTTGCTTTATAATGGGCTTAGTATAATTTATAACTTTAACAAGTAAGAGTAATAGATAAATTCAAATATTACATTTCATCTCTGGTGTTCTTGCGATCCACCTTAGTAGTTGCCTGACTAAATTGCATTAAAAACTAACCGGCGGACTTGATAGGGCCCAATGGACAGGCCGTACCAGCTCAAGTCACTGACAACAAAGATACAACATGCACCGTGGCATTTACACCAAGAGTAGTAGGAGAACACAGAATAGCAGTAAATTATAGAAATATTCCAGTGGCTGGCAGCCCCTTCAGTTGCAAAGTATATGATGTTACTGCCATCAAAGTAAAGGATGCTAAACGAGGTGTTATTGGTACACCTGTTACATTTTTGGGTATATGCATTATAAATTTAGCAATTTAATTTTTTCTTGTTATTTTGTATTATTGTTCAATTACAATCGTTGATTTTAGTGGAAACAAGTCAAGCAGGACCAGGAAATCTAGAAGTTACTGTAAATGGAGGACGTGTACCAACTTCTGCTCAAGCACAAGGTCCTCATACATATGCGATATCATTTACTCCTAGAGAACCAATTGTGCATACTGTTGACTTAAGATTTAATGGTGAAGATGTACCTGGAAGTCCATTCAGTTGTCAGGTAAGTTCTGTATAATTAATTGATCGATTTATTGTATATATATCAATAATATTAGATATTATTGTAATACTATTTTAAATATTAGGTCAGTGATACAGCTAAAGTACTGATAACTGATGGACTAGAAAAAGTATCTGTAAATCGCGTTGCATCGTTTACCATAGAAGCAGATTCATCTTTGGGAACACCTACAGTAGAAGTATTATCACCCACAAGAGAGAGCTTACTAATTCACATTAAACAGAGTGCTCATGGATCATATACTGCTGGATTTACACCAAAAGATGTTGGTATGTATTTACATAGAAAAAGATACTGATTTTTATATCAATTTTGTTATACAAACATAATAATGAAATAAAATATAATATAGGTGATCATAGTGTTGAAGTGAAACTGGGTGGATCTCACGTTGAAGGTAGTCCTTTTCTTGTGAAAGCTTATAATGCTGATAAGGTAAAAGTAACAGACATAAATAGTGGTGTTGTGGGCAAACCTGTCTTTTTCAGTAGTAAGTTATATATTTTTAACCAATGATAATAAATCATAAGAAAGTAAATAATGTTTTAATATATTAATTTTTATACTGTTATAGTTAATGCCAGTCAAGCAGGTGCTGGTAATCTTGAAATCATAGTCGCAGTCAATGGTAAAAATGTACCAAATTATGTACAAAGTGAAGGTAATGCAAAATTTAGAGTTAATTTTAAACCACAAGAAGCTGCAGTACATAGTCTTAGTGTACGTTTTAATGGAGAACCTGTACCAGGTAAGAAATAATATCTTAGTTTTTTTATAATATAATATATATTGTAAGATTTAAGACATATCTTTATATATCATTGCTAGGTTCACCATTTAGCTGTAAAGTAGTTGGTGCAGGTCAAGCAGTAATAACAGGCAATAATCTAAAAATGGGTGCTGTTAAGCGATTGATTTCTTTTACTGTGGATCCACAAGCACCTTCAACAAATTGTGACGTGATTGTCACGCCACCTTCAAATATAGCTCTTCCTATTACAATAGAACCTATTGATGGAAAATATAATGTAAGTTTTGTACCTACAGAAGTCGGCAGACATAATGTTAGCATATTAGTAGATGGAGAACCAATTAAAGGGTCGCCGTTCGCTTGCAATATTTATGATGTGACTAAGGTAAATTTTAAATGATATAATATATTATAAATATACAATATTTACAATATAAAATCTTTTATTATAAATACGAACAGGTCCATGTATCTGGTCTTACAGAAGCCTTATTAGGTCAAGCCACAACTTTTACTGTAGATGCAGCAGAAGCTGGAGAGGGAACATTAGAATTGGTAGTAAGCACTGAAAATAATACAGTTAAGGCTGAGGTAGTTGCTTGTGCGCGTGGTCTTTATGACGTAACATTTGTCCCTCAAACCACAAGCACTCATTATGTTAACATTAGTTTTAATGATGATAATGTCCCAGGTTTGTGGATGATATTAAATACTAACATTATTTCAATATTTTCATTGTATTTCATTGAGTATAAAATTATTTAATATCATTTATTTTTTCCAGGTAGTCCATTTAAATGTCCTGTTACTACAAATATGTTAGATGGACCTTCTATGATACGAGTTGGAAATACAGCATATATGGATTTGGATATGTTAGGTCTACAAGGACCAGTATCTGCAGAAGTAACAGGTAAATTGAAATTTCAGCAAAATAATTGAATTATTTGTTATAATTTAAAAATTATTACACGTTATATTTTGTGCAGGTCCAGATGGAATAATTATACCAAGTACATTGACTAAATTATCTTCTACTTTATATAGAGTAGAAATTCGAACTCGTCAAGTTGGTACATATAGTGTAATGTTTAGTGATGGCCATAAAGTTATTAGTTCTCAAACTCTTCAAGCTTTTGATCCAAGTAAAGTATCTGTTAAAGAAGTTGCTGATGTAGTTTGTCATCGTCCTGGAACAATCCTAGGTATTATTATTTTCTAATAACATATATATATATATATCTATATATGTGTTGAGAGTGTGTATCAGATATATAATATTGAATCTTATTTAGTTGTTGCATCAAAGGAATCTGGACCTGGGAAATTAACTGTAAATGTTCGAGCTGGTGGAGCAGATGTTGATAGTTTAATTCGCGAAGGAGATAATGGTGTTTATGAAATTGTTTTCCATCCAACACGTGCAGCTCCTCACAAAGTGCATATTAAATATAATGATGTTCATATTTCAGGTATATATTTATATGATACATTTAACATTTGAATAAATTAATTGTGTATTACATTCTAATGTTATAGGAAGTCCATTAGATGTAACAGTACGTAGTCCTACAGGTGGACGAGAAGTAACTGCAACTGGTTTAGGATTGTATCAATCATGTGTTGGTAAAGTAACATCATTTACTATTGAGACATTAGGACGTCCTGGGAAAGAATTTGATGTTGTGATCAGTGGTCCACAAGGTAATGCAGTACCTGTGAGATGTTATCAGCATAGGGATGGAAATTTACTTGCTGAATTTACTACTAATTCTGTAGGTAAGTATAATGAATGTTTAATGATGAAAGATATATATACATGTATATACTGCGATAATATATGTATTTTGATGTATTTTCTCCAGGTACATATAAAATTGATGTCTTGCATGGTGCAAAACCAGTTTTGGGTTCACCTTTCTTCTGTCAAGCATTTGATGCTTCAAAAGTAAAATTACAAGAATTAGGGCCAATGACTGTAACTGTTCATGATCACATTGCACTTAAATGTAAGTTGAGTTACCTACTATTCTACAATATCCTTATTTGTTGTTCTTCAATAATATGTTAAAATATATAATTACAGTGATGAAAACTGAGGCTGGAATGGCAGATTTAGACGTAACCGCAACAAGTCCTTTAGGACAAGAACTTCCTCTACAAGTTACTCCTCTTAACGATGGAGCAGAAATGATAGAATTATCACCTAGTGTTCCTGGAACTTATATGATTAATATTACTTATGGTAAGAGATTAAAATTTACTTTTGAAATATATTAATTTAATTTCAACATGATTAGTACGAATACTCATTGACATTTATGAACAGGTGGATGTTCTATTCCTGGCAGTCCAGTAGCTTGTACAGTAGATGCTGCTGGACAAGCTCGTGCTAAAGGTGAAGGTTTGCTAAGCGGCCATGTAGGTAAATCAGCTCATTTTATTGTTACTGGCACAAGAAGTCCTCCAGCAGTGCAGGTATATATGAAGAAATTGACACATGATTTATATATATATATTTAAATTTATAATAATAAATATTATTAATGTATGTCACATAAATAATAGGTGGATGGTCCAGATAGTGTTTCTAAAGCAACTGTAGAAGCAGGTGTTAATCCAGGAACTTGGAATGTATCTTACATTCCTATTGAAGTAGGTGTATTTGACATTAGGGTTGTTTCTGCTGGCCAACAATTACCTGGATCCCCTTGGCATCCAAAGATTATAGACACTCGTAATCTTCGTGTTATTGGTAAATTATTTTATAAAATCATATAATAATAATCATATATATATGTTTATTATTATATTATCGTTTATTATATATATGTATATATAATTTTATAATAATCTTTGCGTATAGGTGGATGGACTGCTGTTTGTGATGATATTGGTCGTTTAAAATTACACCCGTCTAATAAAATCAGTTTTGACACTGCAGAAGCAGGGCCTGGTGAACTCACTGGAAATATCGGAGATCATCCATTGACATTTGAAATGACTTCTAGTAACAGACTGAAACTAGTACCACCTCATTTATCTAGTGGAGAACATCGTTTAGAAATATTTTTTAATGGTGTACCTTTTCCTGGAGCACCAAAACTTGCATATGTTCAAGATCTTGAGGTTTTTAAATGAGATATTATAAGATTAAAGAGTAATGTGGATAAATATATTAATATTATCTTTGTTATAGCCGCCAGTACAAGACACTAGTAGAGTATTATTGCGAGGTCGGGGGTTAACTTCAGCAAAATGCGGTGAAGAAGTTAGTTTTATAATAGATGGTTCTCAAGCTGGTAATGGTACTCCAAAAGTACAACTCTTCTCTCCTACTAGTGAACTTAATGTAATGCTGCAACATTTGGGTGAGATAAATAAACTGAAAACACAAATATAATTATATATATTGTACATCATACACTTTAAAAAATATACAGGTGATAGTGTATACCGCGCAAGTTATATACCACAAACACCAGATCCACTTCTAATGACTGTCTCATGGAATGGCAGACAATTAAAAGGATGTCCTTTACAAATTAATGTAACGAGCGCAGCAGATGCATCAAGAGTTATCTGTTCGGGAGATGGTTTAAAACATGGCATCGTTGGACAAGAGATAAGAAGTTTTATTGATACAAGAAGAGCAGGACCTGGTAAAAAAATTCTTATAACATTTCTGATCTATTATCATATAATATATTTAATAGTTTAACATTATTTTAAGGTGAGCTGACAGCACATTGTGTTGGTCAACATAAAGTAGCTTATTGTGAACTTTATGATCATGGTGATGCAACGTTTACTCTTAACGTGAAACCTCAAGAAGCAGGCCGACATGCTTTAACAATTAAATATGCAGGAGAACACGTACCAGGTTCGCCTTTTACGTTACGTGTTTCTGGAGCTCCTGATGCATCAAAAGTATATTATTTATAATTATTTATGAAATATACTTTATAACGGATTTAATTTGCATTACCAAAGAAACAAATATATTATTATTTCGTAGGTTCGAGTATATGGACCAGGAATCGAACATGGTGTATTAGCAACATTTCAATCTCGGTTTATCTGTGATACTCGAGGAGCTGGCGCTGGTCAATTAACAGTGAGAGTAAGAGGGCCTAAAGGTGCATTTAGAGTTGAAATGCAAAGGGAAACTCAAAAAGACAGGATAATCCTTTGCCGTTATGATCCAACGGAGCCTGGTGATTATAGAGTAGAAGTACGCTGGGCTGGTGTACTTGTGCCTGGTTCACCATTCCCAGTTAAAATTGTTGATACACAAGATGAATTATTAATGCTCACACAGGTATGTTATAACCATCAATTATGCAACTATATTACATAAGTAGAATGATTTGATTATAATAATTTTTTTCAGGGTGGAGATAATTATTCGACAGGCCATCATACTATCACGTCATGGCGTGGGTCGCAAGCTATATTGTAAAAAATTGTCATATAATATTGTTATTACTTTATATGGACTAATAATATATTTCATAATATATATCATTGTAATTTATAAACTGTTTCCAATAAATTTTACGTTCTTGTATATTTGATAATAATACATTATACTATTATATTATATTCGTGTAATTCAATTAAAGTACATTGTTCTTAAGTTTTCAGGGGGTTATCGTGTGAAAACTACAATTAATTAATGTTGCATATAATTGTAGTGTTGTATTATACTGTAATTCACTTCTTTAATCTTTTATTGTGTCACCATTTTACCATTGCAACAGTTTAACGTTTCATTACTTTATCATTTTGTTTTTGCTGCTATTTACTGTTATATTACAATATTTACTCATCAAAATTCTACAACAGATAATGTTGTTAGCTATTAAAATAAGTTCCTACCATCTTTTATTATTATTTACATCACTGATAATGATGAGGTAAAGAGACTGTTTATTCAATAATATTAGTGGTTACTGTTGCTAAGTAACTTGTTTCATCATCATTAATTTGACAACTTAGTTGTGACACTGTGTTCCAATTATATTCACACATATTAAATAAATTTTGGGTATATACTCAAAAAAAATATCTTTTTTTCCCAACTATCAAGCACATTTAATATTTTGAAAGTATATTTTGAAAAATATATTCAATGTAATTGAATTAAATAAATCTCTATTAAAATGGTAAATGAAAAGGAATTTTGGACTAAAATTTATAAAAATATACCAAAATACAAAAAAAGAAAATTTAGAGTAGTTCCTGCCTTTACCATACAAGCAATGCAGGTAAAGCATTGAATATTATCATTCTTTATAATAAACTCTTATCAAATCATACAATTTAAATGTGTATATGCATTTTTTAGGATAACACAGTAGTTGCTGACCCACCACGATGTGAATTATATAAATTATGCCGCCCAAAACCATCTGCATTTCGAAAATTTTATGAACGAGGCATATTTCCTATTTCATTAGAAAAGGAAGGTTCTGGATGGAAAATCAATTGGAAAGTAGATATATTAAATCTAGATTTTCATTATTATTTACCTTTGTTCTTTGATGGTTTAACAGAAGAAGAGCAACCTTATAAATTTGTAGTAGAACAAGGTATCTCCGATATGCTAGATCATGGAGGACCAAAAATACTACCTGTTCTTCCACAATTGATCATTCCTATCAAAAGTAAAATATTCTCTTCACATAAATATATCAATCAAATTTATACCATAAACTATGAACTCCAATTGCATTCAGTTAAATATTTTTATAATAGATGCTTTAAATACAAAGATACCAAAAGTAATGTGCGCTACAATGAGAGCACTTCAGCATTTGGTACGTTCTGCGGATGGTGTTGGTGAAGCTTTAGTTCCATATTTTAGACAAATTCTTCCAATTTTAAATTTACTTAAAGATAGAAATGGTAATAAAATATAATTTATATTACACTTTATACTTGTACATTTAAAAAATCCAAATATTTTTTGTAGTTAATCTTGGTGAAGGAATTGATTATTCTCATCAAAGAGGCGAAAATACTGCAGACATAATACAAGAAACACTTGAAGTGTTAGAAATGTATGGTGGTGAAGATGCATTTATAAATATTAAATACATGGTTCCTACTTATGAGTCATGTATTATGAACTAATACATAACTTAATTTTGTTTATTTTATTAAAAGCATCACTGATAAAAAGATAATACATAGCAGGTAAAATATGTATAATTATAAACAGTTTTTATTTGGTAACAATTAATTCAACTATTTTTTATTATTACTTTTATTTAAAATTTTATAATGGTACAAACAAGCGCAATATTGATATTACACAAATATTTTATTTAAATTTTACCAGAATCTTCTTTTAATGTAACCGTTCTATTGAAAACGAGCTAGAAATATGATTAAATAGATAAATTATTATTTGGCTATATAAATAGAAAGATTAATGTTTTCAAATAGTTAGATCAATTTGAAAATTACCTTGCCATCTTTTGTGTCTGGATCAACAGAAAAGAATCCTACACGTTCAAATTGAAATTTATCGAAAGGTTTTACTACATTTGCTAAATTAGCATCTAAATAACCTACGATCTCTTTTTTACTGTTTGGATTAATGTCACTCAAAAAACCATTTGGTACTTCATTTGGATCTTCAGGATTTTTATGTTTAAATCTAAATATATAATTATAAGACAAAAATGTTATGAGAAATAATAATGTTAGATAAAGTTATATAATTATTACATATACATACAGGCGTTCATATAATCTGATAGATGTTAGTGTAGGTTGTGATACCCAATGTATAAATGCCTTAGGCTTATTTGTCTCTGAAACAGGCTCTTGTTTAACTATAATATTTGTAATATTTCCACTGTCATTTTTTTCTACAGATTCTATAGTAAGAACCACCCCTACATATTTTAGACCGACTGATTGTTTTGGCGTTAAACGTCGAAAACTTTTTTCATCTACCTATTATTAATAATATATTAAATTAATATGCATTTATCTACATATGTATATTATTATTATGAATATAGGAATATAGGAATATAAACATTTTGATTACAAACCTCTCTAAAATCAGATGCTTCGATGTATAAAACTTTATCAAAAGTTATTTCATGATACCCTCTTTCAGGTGCATTAGGAAAATTTGGTACTAAAACTTTTAGTACCTGACTATGAGGAAAATTGTTAATAGTCACTTTAATAGGATCTAATACAACCATATGTCTTACAGCAGTAATATTCAAAATATCTCTAACTGAAGCTTCCAAAATTGCTGGATCAATAACTGCTTGTGCTCCAGTTATACCCATTTGGGCACAAAAATTATTTATGGCTTCAGCTGGAAATCCACGTCTACGTAACGCTGTTAATGTAAATAATCTGGAAAGAAGTTTATCTTTATAATTTTAGTAATATAATATAAAGTTATTTATATTTGATTATTTATATATACCTTGGATCATCCCAATCACAAACAATTCCTTCGTCAATTAGTTTACTAATTTTTCTTTTAGAAACAACAGTATAGTTCACATTTAATCTACCATATTCCCATTGAACAGGACAGTATATGTCTAATGCATTACAAAGCCAATAGTAAGATGATCTACGTGATTGAAACTCTTTTGTACAAAGGGAATGTGTTATATTTTCTATACTATCACACAAACAATGTGTAAAATCATAAGTAGGATAAATACACCACTGATCTCCAGTTCTATGATGTGGTAAATATTTAATTCTATATGCTACTGGATCTTGCTTGCCTTCTTCCAAAGTAACTTTCATACGTAATGTTGCCTCACCTTCTTCAAATAATCCATCTTTCATATCCTATTAAAAATTTATCACAAGAAAAAATTATAGTAAATATTTAAAAAATAATTAACTATTTTTCTTACTTCAAATAGTTGCAGATTTTCTTCGATTGGACGATCGCGCCATGGACTTGGTGGTGGATTAAAACCTCTTATGTCTTTATTTGATTGATGACAAACATATGCAAATCCTTTCTTTATAAGTTTTACAGCCCAATTATATAATTGCATAAAATAATCAGAAGAATGTGTAATTTTTGCTGGCTTATAACCAAGCCATTCTACCATTTCACGAATTCCAGTAAAAAATTTTTCTTCCTCTTTCTCAGGATTTGTATCATCATAACGTAAATAACATAATCCATCATGCACAGCAGCATACCTAATAAAAATCTTTTATTTTATCATAATCTTTATATGCAAAATACATACAAGATATATAAAAAAATAGATATATAAATATATATATATATACCCAAAATTAATATTAATGGCTTTTGCATGACCAATATGTAGAATTCCATTTGGTTCTGGTGGAAATCTTGTTCTTACTTTACCATCAGTTATTCTTAAATGCTCTTGCAATAACTTATGTGTATTCGATGTTACAATATATCCCTCAGTTTTATAATTTTCTCCAGGTTTATGAAAATGGACTTTTGTTTTCATAAGTTCTGTTATCGTTAATGCTGATGTACTTTCATTCGTCAATGAAATATCTTTTTGTTGTTCTGAAGAAATAGAAAATATTATCATTTTCTTATCATTTGTTTCAATAAAATTTTAAGTAATAGTAATTTTTAAGATACCTTCTTTTCCTGCTTTCTTTACTTTATTTTGCTGTGTTTGCTTTGGCACTGATTCAAAATCACTATTGAGCTTGGGTCCTAATAAATTTAAAATTTGAATGTCAAATTCATTTTTTATTGCTTTTCCATCTGCCCATTTTAATATATTACGTACTTGTTGCATTAATGGACCAGGATTAAATCGGTATCTATGTAATTAAATAGATTGATAATAAAAAATTACTATATTGTTATTATATATTACAATAATTATTATGTATATAATAATTATGTTACTCAAGTGATTTAATAACCTTTTTTCCAGAATTTCTTTTTTATGGATGTTTATAAGTTTTTCAACCTCCTCTTCAATTTGTTCTGGTAAAATCACAATTCCTATTCCACAAGCTTCTTCAAAAGTTGAAATATTGATTTCTTCGTGCAAATTACTAAGAATGTAATTCAATGCAGCATCTAATCTTTGAACTGTATCCAATTTCTTTTCAGCTATAAATTTGGATAAGAATGATATTTCGTTTACAATCTGAGCTTTTATTTTTGAAGAAAGATGATACAGGAGTATGCCTATCTCTGGTGTAATATCAACATATTTTCTTGCCTGTAAGATAACGAAATATATATACAAGTTTCTGATATGATAATTGTAAATTTTTTAAAGATATTAAAATAATATCCTACATATACAAAAGTAGAAGAAATATTCATTTATACAATAAAAGTTTGATATCAATTTTATGTTAAAAATTATGTTTAAGAATATATTTTAATTTTGAATATACTAACCTCTGTAATAGCAAGCTTAAGATTTTTTGAAACTTGTGCATTTTTTAATGTTTCTTTTGCTTTTTGTTCACTTAGACCAATTTGTTGAAATAATTCAATACATTCGTCTTTTTCTACAGTCATTATTAAATAATATTTTCAATTTCTTTATAGCCCACGTTTCACAAAAGTTCAAACATACGGCATGATACAAAGAACTACAGCAAAATTAGCAATACGTGATCTATACGTCACTTTTGTTACATACACCCACGCATACAAACATACACATATATATATATATATATATATATATATATATATATATCAAATCACATACAAATTTATTAATCTGTTAATATATTTGAACATATATAATCATTTTTGGACTTATATATAAAAATATGAACAAAATATTATATTAGATATAAAATGTAATGGGATAAGAAAAATAATATTTTCATAAATTTGTATACCTAAAGTATTAATTAATGTAAATATTAATATCTTAATATTGAGTATTTATTAAACATCGCGTCTTAAGGCTACTTAGACCAAGTTCGATTAACTCGATCATCTTTTAACTAGACGTCGTTATTAATCTATATTATCGTGATATTAATAACAGTTTGTATACATAGTTTATTAATCAAAATTGTATATATAAAATGAAAATGTATAATATAAAATCTATAAATGTTCCATACTATGCATACAATTTTTGAATAATTATTGTTATTATAAAAATATAGATTAAATACAACATACAAAGAAAAGTTTGATTGTTTATTAAATTGCTGTTTAATGGAAGTTGATCGAACTCTTAAACATCTTCAGAACAGGTTATAAATACTGTTTATTCCGTTGCATTAAATTAATATCAGAAAAAATATTCAACGTATAAACAAAACTGATCGGCATATCATATAACATTCTGAATGTCAGATATATTTTGCGATTAGTTCCTATGTGGCCAATAGTCACTAAGTATCTACGTGCAGTTAACGACTCGTATTCGAATTTTCTCAAGTAATCGGACGTTTTAAAAATAATTACAAGGTAACTAAAAATTTGTTTTTTTTACAAATTTCAATGTATTACAAAGATGAAAGTTTCATAGTTTTCAGTTAATATTTAATAAATAGTTAATGAAGTCGTTCATTTTTTAATATAAAACCTTTGGTACATTTATGAATTTCTAGAGAAACATATATATCAACCTTAAATAAGTGATGTAACATTAAAAATATTCATTATTCTATGTATTTCCGGTTAAAATTTCATTTCCGTTTCACGCCAAAACTCTTCAAAACAAAGAAGGATAAATAATATAGAAAAGTATTAATAAAATTAAGAAAATATATTAAAATAATAATAAAAATTACCAAAATGACTAAGATGTATGTACTGAAACGCGGTAAGTTCATATTATTTAGATTTAAGTTCATTTAATTCAAGTTTTAATATGTCCGTTATACTAAGGAGTCTTTTATTGTTATTAGATGGGCGACAAGAAGATGTTTGTTTTGATAAAATCACATATAGAATACAAAAATTATGTTATGGTTTAAATATGAATTATGTTGATCCTGTAAGTAAAGTAAATGATAAGATTGTTCTTTTACAAAATTAAACTTCTATATTATAATTTAAAAAAACTTAAAGTTTTTAATACACTTGTCTTTTTCAAATTAATTTCTTTTATCTTTTTTAACTAATCATATATAGTTTTTTATATATAAATATAAATAAATATATATACAATATATATAATTAAATATATAATGTATATGTAAAAAAATCGTATATTACAAAAAGAACTTGTAATTTGTAATATGTTTATATTTTATAGTCTGCGATAACATTTCGTGTAATCCGTGGCTTATACTCTGGTGTTACTACTGTTGAACTAGACAACCTTGCAGCTGAAATTTGCGCAACTATGACTACTCAACATCCTGATTATGCTATTTTAGCTGCTAGAATTGCAATATCTAATCTTCATAAAGAAACAAAGAAGGCTTTCAGTGGTATAATTATAGTTCTTATTTCTATTTATCTTATATTTTATATTTACATTAACGTAATTATTAGATTATATCACAATTTTTGATTTTAGATGTAATAGAAGATTTGCGAAATGTAGTAGATCTATATACTAAGGAGTCCAAACCTATTATCAGTGAAAAGTCTTATAATATCATAAAGAAACATGCAAGCAAGCTAAATTCTGCAATTATTTATGAAAGAGATTTTAATTATAATTATTTTGGATTTAAAACTTTAGAAAGGAGTTACTTAATGAGAACTAATGGCAAAGTTGTAGAGAGACCACAACATATGTTAATGAGAGTAGCTGTTGGAATTCATGAAGAAGATATTGAGAAAGTTATTGAAACATATAATTATTTATCAGAACGCTATTTTACACATGCTTCTCCAACTTTGTTTGCTGCATGCTCTATAAAACAACAATTGTGCAGGTATACATATATATATATATATATATATATATATATATATATATATATATATATATATATATATATATATATATATATATATATATATATATATATATATATATATATATATATATATATATATATATATATATATATATATATATATATATATATATATATATATATATATATATATATATATATATATATATATATATATATATACATATGTGTATATATATATATATATATATATATATATATATATATATATATATATATATATATAAACAATACTTTAATATATATTCAATATAATTTTTATTTCTTTATTAAGTATATTTATTTTTTCAGTTGTTTTCTTTTAACCATGAGCGAAGACAGTATTGAAGGAATTTATGAAACTTTAAAAAAATGTGCTTTAATCAGTAAATGGGCTGGTGGTGTAGGATTAAGTGTACATTGCATTAGGGCAAAAGGTACACCTATAGCTGGTAACTGTGGTGAAGCAAGTGGATTGATTCCTATGCTTAAAGTATATAATGATATGGCCCGCTATGTTGATCAAGGTGGAAATAAAAGACCAGGAGCATTTGCTATATATATAGAACCATGGCATGCAGATATATTTGAATTCCTAGATCTCAAGAAAAATACTGGTAATGGTTTAATATCATTTTAAAATTAGTAAAGTATAAAAAGGAATAAAAATACTTTTCAACGAAATTTTGTTCAACTAATAGGAAAAGGAGAGCTTAGGGCAAGAGAATTATTTTATGCTTTATGGATCCCAGATCTGTTTATGAAACGTGTTTTGGATGATGATGTTTGGAGTTTAATGTGTCCACATGAATGTCCTGGTTTAGCAGATGTTTGGGGAGAAGAATTTAATGATTTATATACTAGGTAACTAAATTGTATTAATGGATAACTTGGATAAATTAAAAATATATGAAAGTGAAAATAAAAAATATTACTAAAGGTATGAAGAACAAAAATGCTATAAACGTCAAATTAATGCAAGAGATTTATGGACTGCTATACTTAAATCCCAAGTTGAAACTGGAACACCATACATGCTTTATAAAGATCATTGTAATCGTAAATCGAATCAACAAAATATTGGAACGATTAAGAGCAGCAATTTGTGCACAGAAATTATTCAGTATTCAAGCCCTGATGAAATTGCTGTATGTAATTTAGCGTCAATTGCTGTAAATATGTTTGTTGAAAAAAGTACAAAAACTTATAATTTTGAAAAACTAAAAGAAATAACTAAAGTTGTGGTTCGTAATTTGGATAAAATTATTGATGTTAATGATTACCCTCTTCCAGAGGCAAAAGTCTCTAATTTAAAACATAGACCTATTGGTAAGATTTTGTTCAAGTATTATTTATATGATCGATTTTTATATAATGTTTTATATAATATTGTTTTATTTATTAGGTATTGGAGTACAAGGTTTAGCAGATGCCTTCCTGTTAATGCGCTTTCCATTTGAAAGTGAAGAGGCTCAAAAACTTAACATTCAAATTTTTGAAACAATATATTATGGTGCATTAGAAGCTAGCTGTGAAATTGCTCAAGAGAAAGGCTATTATGATACATACGAAGGAAGTCCTGTTAGCAAAGGAGTAAGCTTTCACTTTTATAATTTATATTATCAAAAAGAGATCATTTATTCTGATAAAAAATTTGAAATATACTAATATATTTAGATTCTACAATATGATATGTGGGATGTTACACCAACAGAGTTGTGGGATTGGAAAGTATTGAAAGAAAAAATTGCAAAATACGGTGTAAGAAATTCTTTATTAATGGCACCAATGCCAACTGCATCTACAGCACAAATTCTTGGCAATAATGAATCAATAGAGCCATATACAAATAATATTTACTCAAGGCGTGTTTTATCTGGAGAATATCAAATTGTCAATCCTCATTTATTGAAAGATCTTATTGAAAGAAATCTTTGGAATGATGAAATGAAAAATGAAATTATTGCAAATAATGGTTCTATTCAGGTCAGATTTATCTTATTTAATTTTTTTATTATCGATTACATGTTCATGTGATCATACAATTACAATCGTTTTGTATAAATTTCGATGAAAAGGATTCTTCATGTCTTGGTAATAAATGTATTTATCCCGTTTTTTATAGGATATTAATGATATACCAGACGATTTAAAATTACTTTATAAGACTGTTTGGGAAATATCACAAAAAACTATTCTCAAAATGGCAGCAGATCGTGGTGCATTTATTGATCAATCACAATCTCTAAATGTTTATATGGCTAAACCAACAGTAGAGAAACTTACATCCATGCATTTTTATGGCTGGAAAATTGTAAGTGTACAAAAAATATATCTATATATGTGGTTAGAATATTATACGACTTATTTTATTTATAGGGATTAAAAACTGGTATGTATTATTTGCGTACAAAACCAGCTGCAAATGCGCTTCAATTTACCGTTGATAAAACCAAATTAAATAAGGCGAATAAAAATTCTAAAGATGATTCGCACAATTCAAGTATTAAGAATGAAAAAATGGATAAAAGTTTATTAAAATCAGAAGAAAATGATTCTAAAGAGAACGACACTAATGATGCAAATTCAATACTTATATGTTCTCTTGAAAATGGTGATGCTTGTATGGCTTGTGGATCGTAATAATCTAGATACGTATATTTAGTATTATATTTTTATATTTTGATTGTTATGTTTATACTACTAAGTAGATATAGTTACATAGAATGAGATCTATAGTTTTGTGTATTTTTGGGAAGACTTTTAAAAAGTTTTCATTTTATATATTTTAGACGTATAAGTATATTATAAGAATTTAATTCTAATATTTTTTTATTATATAGATATTGTTTTGTTATTGTCATATGCATGAAAACAAGAACGAATAAAATTTTTATCGGCAAATAAAAATACACATTTTAAATTTAATTCAATTATAAGTTTATAATACCCTATAAAAAATTTAACAGACATAAAGTTCCTAGAAAAGAAAAGAGTACAAAATTGCTTATAGATGTCGCACTCGTGTATCGATATATGAAAATTTAGAGATATATATCGATATTGAGGACTTCAGAGACAGAATCACAGACAGCTTTCCCGTTATGCGTTCGGAACATTGTAGAATGTTGGTAGGCGCTAATTAAGTTCATCATTACGTTTCCAATATTTATTAATAAGATGAAAAATGACTAAATTTTGTGAAGAAAATTGCACAAGTGATACTTCATTTCATGTAAAAAGATATCAATAGAACAATTCCAATCGTGTAACTTCATACGCATGCGTGAGTTGTGTATATGTGTAATTTGTGATACACAATTGAGTAGAATAATAGAATTTATGCGTAAGATTTTATTTTCTTTTAAACATAAAAATATAGTGTATTAAATATTTAATTATATTTATATATTTAATTTTCTTTATATTATTTTAATACCAAAAAAGAAGAATCATATATCTTCGATCTGGAACGAAAGGTGTGCCCCTTTATATAGGCCATTTTGTTGTGCTTTGAGGTTTAAGGGAATTGTTGCTTCAGGCGCAAATAGGAACAAGTAAATATTACAGTGATAACAAAATTTTGTTTTCATTTATAAGAAACAAGTTTTGCTACAAGTAACACTCTTTTTAATAATAGTTTCTTAATATATAATTAAAAATATATCGTCTTTTTCTATAATATGTAGACAAATAGATTTATAATAATACAGGAACAATTAAAATTATAATTTTTATTTTGGATTTGATTTGTAGCACTGAAGATAATGGAGGAAATCATAGGTATGTACATATTATTGTTTATTTGTACCTGTAGGCAAGATCATAATGTTATACTACTTTATGTAGTATTATTACATTCTGGCGATTAACTTCTATTTCAGAAATTGTAAAAGTTGAGGAAGAAATAATACTGAATGATGAAACTTCTCAAATCCTGCTTGGTAATTATTATATCCTAATTATATCATTAATTTGCAATTTTGTAAAATTTTTTATTAAATTAAAACTATTTATTGCAGATACAGATGGCTCAGAGAAAGAAGTTGTAATAACTACTGAGGATGTATCTGGCAATGTAACAGGTATATTTGTATATATTACAAATATATAATCATTGATTTCTTGAATATTTTATTATTTATATTTCTTTATATTATTTATATTTTTTTTTGTGATATTATTATTAAAATACTACTTTTTATTAATCCTTCTTATGTTATTATTTTGTTATTATTATTATTCTTATGTTATTATTCTGATCCTATTTTCTAACATTTATTTTTTTGTTTTACTTTCTATTTCATTATGTTATATTTCTGTTTTGCTCGCAGCTATTTCTCAAAGTAGCCAAATTATACAAATTATAACAGATTATGAATGTGTAACATGTCATCGCATTTTTCAATCAGAAGATGTAAGTTATAATTTTATTTCTATATTATTTGTTATTCATTTAATTCGTGAATATAATATATTTTGTAGTAAAAGTATTTCAATACAATTTTCTAATTATTATCCATGATTAATATTTCTGTTTAGATGCTAAAGGAACATTTAGATGTCTGCAGAGAAGAAGATGATTCTACAAATATATTGGAATTAGGAAATTTAGATAACTATGATTCTGAGGATGAAGATGATGTTGATGATCCAGATTACGAATTCAATGACACAAATATTGAAGGTACATATTAATTATTGATATGATAATTATTTATATAATACTTTTTTGATAATAGTAATTGATTTATCATATCAATTATATTCTAATACATGATTATATAAATATGATTTTAGATACTAAAGCACAAAAAAATAACAATGAAAAGCCAACGATCAAACCTGTACCAGATACACAATGCCACTGCTGTGCTGAAGATTTAAAAACAGCACATAGTGGTGGTGAATTTAAATGTTTAGAATGTGACCTATCATTTAAAAAAAATTCCTCTTTAGAAAGACATAAAATAGTCATACATTGGAAGTGTGAATCTTATACCTGTAGTGATTGTGGATCAACCTTTCGTGATAAAAAATCATTAAATAAACATCGTTATACTACACATGTCAATCGTAACATATTCAAGTAAGTATATATAAATTTAATAACTATAACGAAATATTTTTATTTTTTTAATTTCTAGATGTGATACCTGTGATACGTATTTTTCGCGTAATTATCATTTAAAACGTCATAAAATGCAATCTGGTTGTCATGGAGATATACGTAAAACTTTTGATTGTCAAGTGAGTATATACGTATAATAATATAATATGATTTAATAAGCAACTTGCGTGTTTTGACGTGATAAAGTAAAAATTTTTAATTAATATAATAATATCTTTTTCCTTATTCATAGGTTTGTCAAAAAGTTTTTACACGAAAAGATAATCTACGTGAACATTTGCGTACACATGCTGGAGCACCTCAAAGACAGAAAAAACCATGTAAATATTGTTCTAAGGAATTCTTTACTACTCAACAATTAATAATACATGAACGATTACACACTGGAGAAAGACCAGTACAATGTGATTTATGTCCGAAGACATTTCTGTCTTCTCTTGCACTAAAAAAGCACCGTCGTGTACACACAGGAGAGAAGCCATTTGAATGCAAATATGTAAGTACTTTTTTTTAAGGTCATCTTTGTTCATAAAAACATTTTCTTTATTCTTAACTAGGGTTTAAATGTACAAAATTACTTATTTTTAACACATATATAATATGAATTACTGCTCATTTACTTTTCTAATTGTTTCAACAAGCAAACATTACAAGCTGGATAAATTGAGGTAATATTTCTTAAAATAACTCACTATAATAATTTTTAATAGGTAATTTTTAATCTATTTAATTTGTATATGTGTACATTTACAAATGTATTTAATTTATATATTCATGAAATTTATTATCATATTTTCTATAGTGTCAAAGAAAATTTGCGGCTCGTGAAACATTAAATCGTCATCAAAGAACGCACACTGGAGAAAAACCTCATGTTTGCCAGTATTGTGGAAAATCATTTATTCAAGCAGCACAATTAAGAGCACATGTTTTTCATCATACTGGTGAAAATGGATTTTATTGTGATATTTGTGGTAAAGCATTTAATAGAAAAGCTCGATTGAATGTACACAAAAAATTTGTACATGAAGGTGCAACACCATTTACATGTGAAATATGTGAGAAAGGTTTTACCCGAAGAGAAGATTTAGCAAAGCATACATTATTGCATACAGGCATCAAACGTAAGAAAAAAAATTCTATTCATTTAAATTTTATAAATAATATACTGTTTCAATTATAACGATTTTTTAGCATTTAAATGTGATAAATGCTCAAAGGCCTTTTCTGCAAAATCTTCATTACAAGCCCATCTCAATACTCATAGACGTGAACCACCACAATCATGCGTTGAATGTAATCGTGTTTTTATAAGACAAGATTGTTTAATGAGACATGTCCGAGCTAAACATCGAGAACTTTTGGAGGATGTAATGGATGAAGTCGAAAGAAAGCATTTACAAACACAATTATTCAATATCGCTTCTATTGCTGCAGAAAAAACAAAAGCAGGAGAATCTAAAGTACTTTCTACAGACGAATTGTTAAAAGCAATTGCAGATCTTTTAAGGATACTTATCGACGAAGAAACTTTACAGGTATTGTAAAATAATTATAATAAAATGTAATGAAGTAACCTAAAATGTAATACTATTTCATGATTTTATAGTTATTTGGTTGGCCTAACGCTCCTATTCAAGATATTTTAGAGGCCGTGATTAGACGTTGTGGTCATGAACCTCTAACATCAGATAGTTCTTTACTTTTCAACGAAAGGTTAAGAGCGAACGTAAAACTTTTATTTACAGTCGTTATTGAGGATGAAACGGTAAAGTCACTATTAACAACTAAAACCGTAGATCACGTTATTCTTCATGTTTTGGAAATTTCGCAAAAATGAAATTTTGATGTATGTAATTGTTGTCTAATTATACATAAATGTTTGTTATTATATTAAGTAATAGTAAAAGTGTTACAAAAATTTTGATAGAATTTGTCTAATATCAAATTTGCAAATGGTTAATATTTGGATAAAGAAATAATAGTATTATACATTTAATTTTATTATTGTAAACTTATTTTTACTGCAATTGTAATGTATTTATGCATTACATACTTCTATGAATATGTTTTAAGATTGACATAAATACTCGATACTAAATATGTATTATTTTATTACTATCCAGAAGGAGCAAGAGATACAGTAATTATTGTTAAATTCTGTAATCATATCATAAAATACATTTCTTACAATTATATGTACTTACAACTGTATTAATTCATATAGAATTACTATAAAATAATAGAACTATAAGTTAAAGAAATAATCTTAACAATTTCTATTAATATTTTAATGAAATTTCAAATTCAAACTTTTAAGACTTTATAATAGTTCATCATCCCCGGTTTTATAATGGTTTACGCCAATAATGACTACAGGAGTAATTCTTGATCAATTTTGATAAACAAGCTTTCATTTTAAAGATGGATTTAAGTTAGAAGATAACTTCCCGAATTTTTATGAAAGCTTTATTTTCTTGGAAAAAATGTGCCAAAGAATGGTTTTTTTTTTTAAATAGTTTATACATAAAAATAAAACTTTTTCAAAAATTCAAAAAAACCGTATTTTCTATTCTACTTATGTTCAACATTATAACCACATTTAAAATTCAAAATGAGCATCTGCGATCTTTTTTTTACTGTTCTTGCCATTATATTTTATATGTTATATTTTATATGTCATTTTTATTATTATTTCATCGCAAGTAATATTGAATTATTGGCAGCTTAAATATGGCTATTTGTATAAGTTTAACTAGAAACAAAAAATATAAAGTTTGTACAGTTAACAAACACTTCAATCAATTTTCAAAGAATTATAATATGGTATATTGTTTTTTTTTTGTTTTTGTAAGATGTATTATTATTTTTACATACAAAAATTTCTATCGCACATTAATTCGATTTTTAAATTAAGCGTGAAAAGGATATAATCTAACAAACTCACGCTCTGATGCAATAAATACATAGTGGGAACAATGTTTCTGATTGTGCGTGTAATTCACATTTTTTCCGTATTTGTCGCTGAAGTCACATACTATTATTAGCGAAAGGTGGTGAACAAAATGTCTCAATCAAAAAGAATTAGATTAGGATCAACCAATCATTATACTTTAGAAAAAAATATGGAGACTCCCCTATTCTGTTTGTCATTCATTGTAAATTACTCGTTCTTGAACGCATCGTAACCTCAATAGAAATATGTTTACTCCGCAAATACATCCTCATGGAAATAGGATTTTAAAACCACTGCTACGCGACTGTATATTATAATACCAATGACGTGTAAATTTAATATATGTATGATTATACTTGATCATTATCAAGTCAAGATTACGATGGAAGTATTGGACACATTCAAAATTGCAAGTTGTACAAAAATGGATTGTGGTATAAATTTCGAGTAGGAAACTCATGAGCTATACTATACGAACAGCTACTTATATGTATTGTTCTTGTGTAACAAAGTATCTGATTCATAATTAGTCATTTATATTTTCAACTTATTAAAACTATTTTACGTTATATTAACAAGTGAATAGTTTAAATTATACATATTTGGCTTTTTCTGTAATAAAGTTTGTGCAATATAATTTTGCAAAAGGTATGTATTTTATTATTGCTGCTTAAGCTAACTGTAATTTTTATTTATATTGTCAAATAAGAATTATAAAATCTATTTTATAGATAGATTTTCTACATTCCAAAATATGGAGTTTCCAAATTTAGGAGAACATTGCTCAGAGCAAACTTGCAATCGTTTAGATTTTTTACCTCTAAAATGTGATGCTTGTGAGTCTATATTTTGCACAGATCATATATCATATATAAATCATTCCTGCCCTAGTGCGTATAAAAAAGATATACAGGTGCCAGTGTGCCCATTGTGTAATACACCAATACCACAGAAACGAGGAGATCCTCCAGATTTGGCTGTGAGCATACATATAGACAGTGATTGTCAGTCAGATATTAGAAAAAATCGTAGAAAAATATTTTCTAACAAGTGTTCATCAAAAGGATGCAAAGTAAAAGAAATAGTGCAGGTTAAATGCAATGACTGTGGCAATAATTTTTGTTTGAAGCATAGACATCCCAGTGATCATGCATGTATTGGCAAAGAAGAGGCAGTTAAACTTAAAAGATTGAGTGCTCTGAATAAGCACTCTATGGTCTCTCAGAACGACAATCACAATAATTCTATTGTATTCCAAAATCTTCAAGGCACCATGAGCGAAGATGAAGCTTTGGCTAGAGCATTACAAGCTTCATTGCAAGACGAAGGAAGAAATAAGCGACAAGGATTACAGCCAGTGCCTTCTGCGCATAGAAACAGATGCAGACTTTCCTAATTGCAATCCACTTTTAGCAATTTTATGCATTTTTAGATAAAAGTACTGCTTTTTAAACCTTCATTAAAAGGTGAATATATCTTTCTAACTTTTATCAAATTTTATTAATAATCATACTTCATAAATAAGATTTTATACCTTTTCATATAATACTTAATATTTCTTGATCATCCATAAAAATGTGCATATTACAATTCTAATAATTTTATTCACTTTTTTGACTAGAATAACAAACACTAGATAAATTAATAATAATCCATTTCTTATATATACATATAAGAATTAAGATTATTTTCCATTTTGAAAATATATTTAATATCTGAAGTGCTCATTAATGTATATTTTTACATATATGAATGTGTTTTCAAATTACATTAACTTTTATAATTATATATAATACAGATTTTACATTTTCATAAGCTTTGGCAGATAAAAATTTCAAAGTTGTATGTTATTAGATATATCAGTATCCAGTGCCTTAATAGATCGAGTGCATGTATAAGAAAATGGGCATGAATGTACATATATACATATATTCGTATAAAAATTATCATAATGTAAAAATAAATGTATATAAAATGAAAAATTAAGTTATTTCTTTTTCAGAGTACATTTCTACTGTGTCTTACATACAATATTTCAATAATTAAGTAGATGTACCCATTTTCTACAATTTACGCACATTAGAATATGAACAATTTTTATGCGAAAATAATACTTAATTAAATACTAATGAATTACAGCTGTATCAGATGCTAAATCTTTTGGATGTGTCTTTAAGTAATATGCATATTCAAATATCTTAGATTTAAAATATTTTATATATAGCATGAATGTTTCATTATTTATGGTATTTAAAATGTTAGTTATACATTTAGTTTAAATATGTATATTTAAGAAAGAAAAAAGAATATGTAAATAATACCCATAAATTTTACAATCTCCAATATTATTATTAATTATATCACCATTTTATATAAAATCTGTATTCCTAGAATTAGTGATCATATCTGTGATCATATCAACGACATTTCCGTAGTTTTAATTTATCGATAACAATAATTATAAATAAATGATAAACACCTCTAGTATTCCATTATAACATACAGCTGGAATTTCCTTCATAATTTTTAAATATATATCTTAAAACTTTATTTATGTAATTGTAATTTTTATAAATTATATTATTTTCTTCTGTAGACACAAAATCATGATATTACGTAACTATTCTCTTGAGATATAAAGTTCCTAATAATTAAGGAATCAATATGAATGTGAAAATAATGTTCCACATCTTAATATAAATGCTAAAAATATTTGACTTTATAAATATTTTACATTTATTAAACTTATGGATATTATTAAATAGAATATCAAATTATATTTGTAATATATATTTAAATTATAATCTGATGGTAAAATTTGCAAAATGGAAGTTGTTTTAAAAATTATTACATAATATATTTTTATCTTATTTTGATTCTTTTATAGTAAAATAGTTTATATTAGCATATTGAGTGTGTCATTAATATACTTATATCTTATGATAGTAAAGTACTTATAAAGAAAACATTTTGTTATTATAGAATATTAATTTTATTAAATGTCCAATAGCAATATGTACAATTATTGTTTTATTCCAAATTAATAATTATTAAAGTTAATATCATAGTTGAACAAAGAAAAATATCTTGTGTTACATCTCACTTGTATTACACAAATTTATTAAAAATTCTAATAAGATGTTGTATATATCAATTCACAACAGTACAAAAATTGATTTAATATATTTAATAGAATTAGTATAAATCCTTGAGTTATTTTATTTTTGATCAGTTTTTTTAGCAAGAATTATTTTTATACAATTCAATTTTCTCTTATGGATGTATTACACTACAATATACATTTTGTAATATCTATACAATGTGATGTTTTCAATTACTTGAATAATATTCCTTTTATATTATTCCATGACATCTAAAAGTTCCATTATTCATCTTTTAATGAGTATTATGTTCTATGATACTAATTGTATATATAACAAGTAGTATTCTTTATTTAAATACAATATCAATAATAAAAGACTTTTTGTAAATATATATTTAGAGTTTAATTAAATAATTACTACTCAATTGTATATTCACGTCGTACTAAACAAGATATACACTACATAATATTTTTCAGAATATATCATTCTAGAAAAGCCTATAATGTATACAACTCATATACTCATTAATATTTATAACGAATTGATTTCATGACGTGTTATTAATCACATTAATAAAGCGTATATTAGATATTACAGTCTATTAGATATAAATAGATCGATATTGTGTACATTATATAAGAAAATTTACATATAATGCACCTTATTTTCCAACTTTTCCTAATTTAGTATCAGTTTTAGGATTAGCTGTAACATTTTGTACAGAAACAATCAGTTCATTAATCTTTGTTTGCAGATTCCTCAAATCATGAATGTATAACAATGTTAAACCTTTTGCAGCATTATCTAGAACCACATCGCCTAAACTGATACCAGATTTAGTATCCATTATTGGAAATGGCTTGCCTTTTACAATAATAGTATTAGGATTTGCAATTGCTGCTGCATTTAATCGATTACATACAAGTTTGCTACAAGCTTCAAGCGTAGTAAGATGACTAGAATGTTTTGGAATATTTAAGAGTTTGGCTATAGCATTGACACCATTTTTAAATTCATTGCTGTAAACTAAAATGATAAAAATAAAATATTAATACATTCTACAATATTGTATTAGAAATTGAACATTGAAATAATGTCATTAACTTACAATCTAAATTATCTAATGGATTTGATGATTTTAGACTCGGTATTATAGATTCTTGTTTATTTTTCTTATTTCCAGTAATTTCTTGGTATTTTTTACCTATAATAAATATAACATTTTTGTTATATATATTACATTTACATTTCATTTATATATAGTTTATATTTCATTTAGTATAGCTATATTTTACTTACAATCATCTGCGTATTCTAAATTGACAGCACGTCCTATGAGCCATTCCAGCTGATCAAGAGGATTAGTTGTTACTGGACAATCTATATCCTTACAATATTTTTGGAAGACTTCTGGCCATTTATCAGATTTAATATTTCGTAAATCATTGCGTTTTTCAATTGTATAAAGTCTAATTTTTTGATCTTCCAACCATATGACAACCTTACGAAAATGTTCGGTATCTAGAAAATAAGTTCATTTTACATATTTCTTTTAAATTTTGTATATTAATATTCGTATAATAAGAAATATTAATAATATCGACAGTTTTGTAGAGCAATTTTACTTAAAATTGTGAAACGTATGTTATTCGTTAGATGTCTTAATAACTATACATAAAATAACTCACTGTTTCCATTGACTTTATCCCATTCCAAATATCCTAAAGCTTTTAATTTACGATTAAACATAGTAGTCTTTCAAAAATAAGATTAATTATCAATAGTATAATCGTAAAATTAAAGAAACTGTATCTATAACCGGCAGTGTTTCACGTCAGTTCTTTTTTATTGATAACATAGAAAAACACTAGTTGGCGCTGTGCGCTGTTTACTCGTTTCTTGGGAAGAGGTGATATTTCAAATATATTTAATTAATTTATAGGTAATGTATTCTTTTTCATATTTAAGTCATTGTATATCAAGATATTTTTCAAAGTTCTCTTATGTAATATCGAAACTAGATAAAATTAAATATGTAGATATACGTAAAATTACAGTAACTAAAGTTTGGTAACCTTGATGATACGTCTTTATCAATACTCACACAGATCGTACATATATACTATATGTCACTTATATATAATATTAGATTCATATATATGAATGATAATGAACAAATTCGTAATCTGTTTATTATATCAATATAATATGAAATTTCATTAGTTCATTTGATATCTACTACAAATTTATTTTCAAAATGGCGCTTAATGAAAATGCTGCCGTGCGATTGGTCAAAAGAGACATACATATATGGAGAAAGAAGAAAGTTTGAAAGTTTGTAAGGAGAAGAGGGAAGTAGAAATACGTGTATTACAAATAGAGAGCTCGAAATAATCGACAAATGAGAATCGATAATCGTTCTCGAATGATTTTTCAATGATTCGCTTTCCATTCTAGGTATCGCGTATAACGTGCTCGTCGGACAAGAGCGAGTTGCGCGATCCGTGTGCGCAGTCACATTTCTATCTGGCAGCAGAGTGGGATTGCAGACTGCAATGATGGCGGCCACCAGCGAGGAACGGATTGTTATGGAGCCTTCGAGGACAAATTGTGGACAGACTCAAGTCGTGGATCGTCTGAAAATGCTATATCCGATGGTCAACGAGGAAGAGACGCCATTGCCTCGATCCTGGAGCCCGAAGGACAAGTACAACTACATAGGACTATCACAAAATAATCTTCGCGTTCACTACAAAGGTACGTGAGCCCTCCCCTGACCTCGTAGCAAGATGCAACTAAAACGAAAGGAAAATCCATGATTTTTATTTAATTCAAACATCTCGATCTTAATCGAATATTAACTCGTCAGAATGATACGATCGACTCGTTCGAGCTGGTCGGGCTGGTCCCGGACAGAAGCGAAATATTGATTGAAAATGGCAGAGCTCTTTTTTCGCGTGTGTCAGCGACCTAAACAAAGGAATCAGCTGATCGCTCGTGGTCTCTCTGCGTCGATGCGAACCTTAACGTGCCTCGTGCTGGTTCATTCGCTACGTTGAGGACCTTCGTCGTGTCGTCTTCTTTCGTTATGTCGCGAAAGTTCTATGTCTATCGGTGGACTTGCTTAATTTTGCCTTGCTATTGCTGCTACTGATGATGTACGCAAAACGCATGCATGAGTCTCTTAACGCACACGAGCATAGAAAAAAAAATGTGCAGAGAAAACGTACTGTCTATGTAGAGGAAGAAAAAAAGAAAAAAAAAAAAGAGTGAGATACACGCACCGATCTCTCTCAATGACAGCTGTGAGTGCGTCCGAACGTTGCATGCCATGTACATATATTGCAATGCGTATGCGTGTAAGTATGTATATAAGCAGAATAGGGAACCGAGAAAGAAGTAACACAACGACGGTTCCTTCGTAGAAAAGAGCTTCCAATTTCGTTCTTATCGAATGTGCTTAGTTTCTACCTTGATAATTATCATCATTAATAATATCCTGTTTCCTTTCTCGAGTTAATCGATCATGACCGCAACTATGACGAAGAAATGATTACGCTTTTTCGAAAAATCTTCGATTTTATAGTCCATTTTACATCTGCCTTCAATCATTCTTTGACTTTTTTTATACGAACTTATGCAGCATGTGCCCGAGTACAGAGGGTAAATATACATTCATATAAGACAAAGGATATGTATATATATACACACGCATATGTATATATCGCTTGATAACTTATCGATGGAAAGGTACCTCGTTTATAACATTGTAAAGACAATCGTATTCGAAATATTTAACGAATGAAAAACAACAAATAAACCAATGAGAAAGAGAAAGAGAGAGAGAGAGAGAGAGAGAGAGAGAGAGAGAGAGAGAGAGAGAGAGAGAGAGAGAGAGAGAACGTTCGTATCTAAAATTGGATACCAAAGAATTCGTAATTATGTTACGACCAGTGAAACAGAAAAGTCAATAAATTAATATAAACTAATTCTACCCTATCTTTATTGATGAATTCTCGAAGCGTGAAACGTACATATGATTTTGCGAAAAGCAATGCGACGATGACGACGATGACGACGATGACGACGATGACGACGACGACGACGACGACGACGACAACTACCGACAACGACGATGATGGAGAGACTCCTTTGTAATCGAAGAGACGATAAGAACACGCGAGGGGTACGCATACTTATGTGCAACGAAACTCTTTTATTTCTTTTCAGTTTTCTCCTCTCTTTATTTTGAAATAACTATGCGTAGAGATGTTTAAGCATACTCTTTTATTCGATATATATCACAGAGTTTTGACAGAAACATGTATGTAAGTCGATAGTCGATATTATGAAATGTCCAATTCACGGATAGGAAATCAACGACGGCAATATAGAGTTATGTCAAATATTATTCCACAATATTTTTGGAACAGTCTCATCGCGAAATAGTGCGACAGAAATAGCAAGGTCATTCAATCGTTTTGTGTCTTATTGATTGTGTTTCGTGATTATGAAGAATTATGAGGGAATACAAAGTGCTTTTGTTTTTATTACAGTGGAATTTTCCGATATGTTTTAATCGTAATGACGTATTTTATTTATTTCCAAAATCAAATGTATATATATATATATATTTTTTTTTTTTCTGCATGAATGGTATAATATATATGTATTCACATTTATAATGTAGTGTCAGAACTGTGCGTATATTCTTAATATAATATCTTCATTTAAATGACTCGAAATCTAGTTAAAATAAATGTTAGTATTTAATCGAATATAAATATCAGTTAGCATATCATCTCGATATCATCTCTCGATAAATGGAGACGACCGTGATCTCTACAACGACTACCACGACGACTGGTGGCGTCTAATGGCTTTATTGTATCCAGCAAAAGCGAGATTTAAATCATGCCTGCCTTGGAACTTATCCCACGTGTAGGCATGAGCAAACTGTGCGTAGTTTCGTTAGCATAAAGGAGATACGTCTTTCTTGGAATGCGTGTGTATATATATATATATATATGTATATATATTTACATGTGTATGCATATATATATATATATATATATGTCTCTTTTCGTCTCAGCATATATATATATATATATATATATATATATATATATGTATATATGTATTTATATATATCTATCTAAGAAATGTTCCTTAGATATGGATTTATTTTTATATAAGAATTAATTATGTTTGTACAAAGTTCTCTTATAATTTCGTTTGTTACCATTACATTATTTCCATACATTTTTCATAGAAAATTATTATCGTGAATAATTATGTAATTCATGTAAAGTTTCGACGATATTACAAACACGTTTATGCATATTAAAAGAAATTGATTCTGAAAGAAATAAAAAAAATGTAAATGTAGCGAAGTCTCTTTCGACTGATTCCTGATTGGCCAATTCTTACTCTCTACATTGATATTATCCAATTAGAATCTCATAAGGCGTTACTTTCATGATTCTCTATTTTTTAAAATTTCCATCTTTCTATCTGTTTTGATAATTTTAATGATGGTACCTCTGATATTTTATATCAGGTCGTAGAAATATTCGCGTTCAAATAAAGGAACCAAAAATAAGCTAACAAAGATTTCATTGATCGGGTATGCGTATGGATTCGCGTTCTCCTATTGGAATCTAGATGACTTTGACCATTTGAATCTTTTACCGCGCATATATCACGTGCTGCTTCGTAGACGCCTGGCCGAGAGACCACGGATCGAAGATTCTTTTTTGCTTTCTTTGCTCTTCAAGGCCGTAACTAGATTCGAACGATAATTGCTTAGGATTATGAATTAGAAATATCTTTTAATATTGTTGATATTATTTTTCTTGAAATGACATTACAATATTTCAGAAAAATATTATGGCATATAGAGAAATATTTCAATTGCTACTTCAAATTTTTAGTTTCATTTTTCTTCTTCCTTATTTTTATCGATGTTAATAATTATAAAAATATGAACTCCTATAATATGATTAAAATTCGAGCGGTAATTTATTCTTGTCGAAATTGAATGAGTTGAGAGAGTATACTATTACAGGGTTTATATATTTCTTGTCATATATATATATATATATATATATATATATATATATATATATATAATTAGTTATATAGAAGGTAATCACGTTATATGTTTCTTACTAATTTTAACATCTAATGAATTCTTAATTTTCTTATAGAAAAAAATAAAAGACAGTTTCGTATTCAATTAATAAAAGTTATCAAATAACTCATTTTTTGTTTAATTATTTTACACGATTCGCTTTGTATAATCGAAAGCTTTACCCATTCTTTGTTTACATATAATATATAAGCGTATGCATTTAAATGTATAGAGAAATCATGTATCATGAGAATTTTCACATGAACGACCAAGTTGTATTGAGTACAAAAGCAGTGTATTTATTACAGATCCACGATCATTAACGGTGCATCAGTGGATTTCGTATTTGTAAGAAGAGAATAATTTTTTATCAATTTATCTTATCTTTTAGAAAAAAGTGTGGTTATGTTTCGAGAATATTGATATGTATTTGGAACGTATTTGAAATGTGATAATGAGTTAAGAAGCTAATACTTTTCTATTCGTAAAAAAGATTTGACCTTTCCTTTTCTTTTTTTTAAGAAGTCGATTACAATGGTTCTCATTTATATATTATGGATTTTAATCGTTAGTAAAATAGCGAGATTGAAAACTATGCTTTTTCAGGCATAATCATATTCGTCTATATGATACCAAAGATGTGTTGTATCTTTGTTACATTTAAAAATTCTCTATAGATGATTAGATTTTTTTTTATATACGATAGAACTATTGAATAATCTTATGATTCTATTAGATCGTAGATCCACTGATGCACTATTAATGGCCGTTGGTGCATATAATATAGATGCATCCATACATATATACGAATGTAAATACTGTAAATGCAATTTTTATTTTTCATTAATTACAAAAGCATAAATTGATGTAATAGTTAATGCATTGTGTTTACGATATTTTAGAATTTATCATTGAATATATTAAAATATATATAATACAAATTTTCATCTCATGGCGATGTCCATGTGTTTTGACATTACGTTGAATAATTTCAATTTTTTATCTCTCACTCAAGCTAACGTTCAAGCTTCCGTAATGTTTTATTTATTATGAAAATAAGATTCTTACAAGATGCGTGATTATTTTTTTAACATTCTAACTTTATCCTATAAAAGATAAAAAACATTTAGATTAATGGAGGACCTATGAAATATGTAGGAATTATATAAATCGATTTACGTTGTTAGATTTAGAACGTTCGTAGTCTTCGCTTAGTATAGTCGCTATTTCTGTCGTTAATAATTCGTTATGTAGCTCTTTGGATATTATTTCGTAATCGGTTACTATCACTTAACATCTATTTTATGATGAGTTAATATAATATTAATGTTATTCCTGAAGAATGTAAGAAACTTTGAATGTAAAAGGTCTTTCTTTTAAATATCGAAATGATACTTTTTTTATGAGATATACAAAAAGGGCCCATGAAGATCATATATATATATGTTACCATCGTATAATATATACATAATATATACATAATATATATACATAATATATACATAATATATATACATATATACATATGTATGTAAGCAAGCTTGAGATGTTGCATCGATGCGACGTGGTGACATAGTGACCCACTTGCAGTTTGATTATGTAGTAAGGCCTAGCTTTACCCAATTTGTATTTTTGTTTGAAGAATCAATTTCTAATTTCCAATGGATATTTTTATTTGCGATTGTTGCTTTTCATAAAAAGAAAAAAAAATAATATCGATTTTCATAGACGTGGCTATTCGTATTGCTTCAGAGTTCAAACTCAATGGACTCTTCTACTGGATAGAATTTATGTATTCATCTCATTGAGGTTTTTTCGGTATCCTTGATTAAAATATAACAACAACAACAACAAAAATAGCAATAATAATATCGTCATATTATTTTTCGCTGGAGATTTTAGCTGGTAAATATATATATATATATATATATATATATATATACGAATTATATACCATGTGTGTGTATGTATATATATATGTATCCGATATTCCGTCCATTGACTTTTCCACAATAATTATTTAGCTTTCTCTGATGTGTATAGTGATATGGTATTCTTACAACGAATAAATTTTTTATCACCTTTTAATATTCTTATCATTCCGGTTATTATTATCTTCGCGTTGCATGTAAGAGAAGGAAGTGTTTTTATAAGTATTAGAAGAACGTGTATGCATGGTTGCGTGCATGTATTAGGGAAAAGTCAGATGAAAAGTGAGCATCATTGTCGTTGCATAATTTATAAGATAATCTTCCTTTTTTAACAATGTCGTACTTTTTATTACTATTATTTTTCGTATAGATCATTTAAAATAGTAGGAATTTATATGCGATCATTTTAATATTGTATTGTTATTAACAAATGATCATGAAGTATTAATAATTTCATGATCGAAACAACATCAATCATTATTTTATTTATAATAATTTATTAAAACAATAATTTTTAATTTAAATACAAATATTATTTCCGTTGGAATGTTTGATAAAAACTTATTTATCATGTAAAAAAAAGAAAGAGAAAAAAATAAAAAAATAGGTATGTTTTTAAAAGTTGTTTATTTCCTTCAGGTTATGGAAAGACACACAAGGACGCAGCAAGTGTTCGCACGACGCATTCGATACCGGCGGCCTGTGGTTTGTATTATTTCGAGGTGAAGATCGTGAGCAAAGGAAGAGATGGATACATGGGTATCGGGCTCTCAGCACATGGTGTGAACGTTAATAGATTACCAGGTTGGGACAAGCACTCATATGGATATCATGGCGACGATGGCCATAGCTTTTGCTCGTCGGGTACAGGCCAACCTTATGGACCTACCTTCACCACCGGAGACGTCATCGGTTGTGGTGTCAATCTCGTTGATAACACTGCATTTTATACTAAAAATGGTCACCACCTTGGAATAGCCTTTACGGATCTTCCTGTAAGTTTAATTTGAGATTTTTTTTTATCATCTGTATTACATATATCAATTATTGACCTGTGTCTCATTCATAAATAAATGTAGATTTATTGTAATAAATGTTTTTATTTATAATGACATTTGTTTATGAATCAAATTAATACATAGTACATATACATAGTAGATATATACATATATATATATTGTAGATAATTGATTGTTGTTTTTTTATCACAGCCAAATCTCTATCCAACGGTCGGTCTGCAGACACCAGGAGAGGTAGTGGATGCAAACTTCGGACAAGCACCGTTTGTCTTCGACATCGGGGATATGATCAATGAACTGCGCGTACGAACGAGATTACAGATCATAAACTATCCGACGCCGGATCATGGCCAGGGTCAGTGGCAGGCCGTCCTTCACAAGTACGTATTCACCCAGAAAAGCAAGACGGATCCGTGACACTTACGCACTCTCTGGCCGTGCTTCCTTTTCTTCTCCGTGATTGTTTTTCTTCCTCCTCCACTTGTCAATGTCGTTCATTAAGAATCCTTCGACTTGCGAGACCTCTTCCGGGGAAGTTAGCTGAAAATCTTCATGGAATAATCGTCTCGAGAGTAACGAAGGTGTGTACGAATTCGACAGAATGGTGTCTACGTATCTCGTCCATCACGGGTACTGCGCCACCGCTGAAGCCTTCGCCAACAGCACGGGTCAAGTCTTTGAGGAGGACTTCAATTCCATAAAAAATAGACAAAGTAGGTCCATTCGAGTAATAAGATGTAGAGAGTCTTTTGTGATATTATTGATATTTGAAATGACAAGTTTTACAAAATGATTCTTAGGACATTATCTATGAATTATTTATTTTTAGGGATTTTAAAACTAGTACTGGCTGGACGTATGGGCGAAGCAATAGATTTAACAAGCCGATTATATCCCGGACTTCTAGAACGGGATCCTAATTTGTTATTCGCATTGAAATGTCGTCAATTCGTCGAGATGGTAAACGGAAGTGATTCTGAAGTCTGTCAAACTACCAACGTTAATCAGACTAGTGTCATACAGTCTACCAAAGCTTATGCGAAATCCTCAACGAACGGTAACGTAGAAGAAATGAATATTAATAACACGATGAACGGTGCCAGTGAGCAGCAATTTGTTAACGGCCAAATCGAAGAAGATGTCGACATGGAAGAGAATAATATGGGTACGATGAATGGTATCAAGAGTAGTAATGGCTATCAAAATGGTAATCTCAATGCGAACGGTTTCAAGTGTCAAAATGGAGAGGACGTAGATATGGGTGAGGCGTTAATAATATACTCCTTATTCGAGATTTTTAATATAATATAATTAATTCATCACGCACATTGAAAAAGTAATTATTTATTTTATTTTTATTAAGAATTTTCTTTGCATGTGTGCTTTAATTGAATTACATATAGGTGAGTATAAAAAAAGGAATATATCCTGAAGGTTCTGAAATCTTTTGTTGGGTGAGCGTAGCTTCATATGATACTTTTCCTATACCTTATTGCGAAACTTTCAAGAACATTAAGATATCATGTCTCTGTTCACAGAGATCGATGGTGCCAATCAGAATCAGCAACAAAACGGCAATTGCAGCATTAACAATGACGTTGTTGTGAATAAAAATAAAAAGCAATTATGCGGCGGTAATAAACAAGCTATTGAAAAAATGTTGGAGTTTGGTAGACAACTCTATTCGCAATCGATACATTTGAGGCAACAACATGGCAAGAATGAAGGAAACAAAAAAATGTTACAAGATGCTTTCAGTCTCTTAGCATATGCAAATCCATGGAACTCGCCTGTTGGTTGGCAATTGGATCCCCAGCAACGAGAAACCGTTTGCGCGAGGTTGAATTCTGCTATACTTGGTAATGATACATCAGAACAGATTCATCAATAATTAGAAGAATAAAATCTAGATTAAATCTTATTCGATAAACCACCAATAATATTTTCATAGTCTTTGTTTAAAACAAGAAAAAGAAATAGATTAGGTTTACTATATATTTAATTTTGATATTCCTTTGCGCGATTTCTATCCTAAAGTTTTCATTTTAGAATCTAGCAATCTACCTCGTCGGCCGCCTCTAGAAGTAGCAGCATCTCATGCAAGAGAGTTAGTCCGCTTAATGTCAACTGCTGGTCTCGGCGCGTGCGGTTTCGCGGTTGTAGATAATATCATTCAATATTGACGGTGCCTCCCTCTGCTGCCACGTCCCCCTCTTCTACCAGCTCGCGTATGGTGAGTTTTTTTTTTTCTTTTTTTTTTTTTTTTTTTTTTTTTTTTTTTAATTGTCATTGGAAAAAGATGTGTATGTGTGTGTGTATATATTTATTATGTTGAGATTTGTATCATTTGGAATTTTTAATAAAATATATTCGATAAACATTGTTGATATGAAAAATTATTAATATTTATTATTAATTAAAAAAAATAATTTTAGGATGCGAAGACGGAACGTGGAGCAGATTATATTGTTGACGCAGCAACATCGCGATGTCGCGTGCCTCTTTAGCTAGAGCAACCGCATTTGTTGTCGGTGACTCGGCGCGATCTCACACCACAGACACGACACAAGGTGAACCTTCAAACCTGCCAACCAAAATGACACTTCACATTTTTAGCTTAAATTGGGGGAAAGGGGGACGGTCACTTTGGAATCCGCTAAGATAAGAGCAGAAAAGCGGCAGATCGGTGTGTGTTCCCTCGTTTCCAAATGGTTGTCAAGTAAGGCTGGTAGATTTACATTACACACTACTGTTATTATTATTATTATTATTATTATTATTATTATTATTATTATTATTATTATTATATTATTATTATTATTATTATTATTATTATTATTATTATTATTATTATTATTATTATTATTATTATTATTTTATGTCATTTCTTTTTAATCTTTATTTTTTTTGTAAGATCCGATATATATTTCTTCTATCCTCATTCCATATTCATATATTTCTGGCAAGTTGTATATTCCTGACATTAGTGCAATAGGATTATCAAAAAATAAAAAAGAGTGTACAGGAATAAGCAACTTTGCGTCAAATTTCTTCTACGATATAGATATATACAATTCGTAAATTAATTCGTTAAATTACGCTTGCAAAAAGTAATGGTAGTTTCTTACAGCACTTTATCGACCACAAGTTTACTTTTCAGAGTAAGTCAAAAGCCGGGATCACTTTCTCTCTTTATAGAAAAATGAAAAACGCTCTCTGATCCTTGGTGCGTTGTGAGATTTGATAGCCGATATATATGCGATCGATACATTGTTGATTCTACTTGGAAAATTGTCATTAAATTATATATAATAATGTCTAGAAAAACTGTCTGAAAAAAGGGAAAAAAAAAGAAAGAAAAAGAAAAAAGAATACACACACAACTCAAATTAGAATCGTCTTACGTTGGAAAATTTCAGAGATATGTCTACGACATTTAAGTAAACGAAAAGTATATTACTACCTTTTCTATACTACCTTTCGTTACTTCGACAATGATTCTCATTGATGCCCAAATAGAAATCAGAAATCTTTAATAGACGTTCTTCATTGCTGCTTCAAGTAGAAAATGCGTTCTTCTTGAACCATTTTGATCCACCAATCGTATTTTTTTTACAGTTTTCGGGGAACGAGGGAACACGTTCATTTCAGAGACGGACGAGGTCTTACGTTTATATATAAATAATTATGAGAAAAACAAAAACTTAACTAAGGAACGATCTTGTACTCTATACTAAGTAATTGTTTTTTATATGCGACATAGTATATTATTATATTATATATTATTAAAAAAAATGAAGAAAACTGTATGCAGCTAGGCGTAAGCGTACATTTAAATACAATAATTTACTATATATACAAATTACATTAAATAGGATTACTCGAATTGAATGATTTTTAGTGTTTGTTTTATGTACTATAGCTAGAACTATAAGAATATGAGCGAATATAATGATTTGGACAAAAAAAACATTTACAAATCTTTTTGTTTCGTATTGTAAAACGTTTTTGTTTTCGAAGATATATATATACATATATATATATTATATAAACATATTTATATATGTATATATGTATGTATATATTGATGGGTGATCCAAAGTGTGAGTCTCCTTCAATGAACGCGATGTTTAAATTAAGCAAGTTCTTTATTTTACAGGAAAACATGTGACTTTTTATAACGAAGTAACATAAATATCTCACAAAGTAAAAGATCCTTATTTTCGAACGAACCATTGAAGAAAGTAAAAGTCCGTGAAGGAAATAAATCTTTTCAGTTTGCCTTAGGTAAAGAAATAATATTTTCATTACATATATAATTAAATATAGTTCTCGTATTTTTTTTTTTAAATTCAACGATCATAGGTTATTCGATTCCATTCGATTGGATCATATTTTCTATGTGATAAAAACTAACTCGGGAGAACGTCATTAAAATAACTATTCATAAATATTAATATCAAATTCTGATATTTTTCTTAACGTTCATTTCAATTGCATCCATGTTGCTCATTTATAGTCTCAGCAAGGATATATACAATATTTGAATTCTTATTATTAGTATACATATATATATGTATATATTTTTTCTTCCCTAATTATTATATATAGGGAATAACAGAAAACTTGCAGGAATGCTCTTAAAATAATGGTTGTGTGGTAAGTTGAAAATATTTTCAGTCATATATTCTGGTTAAAGGTATAAAACAAAAATTTCTTTTGCGTTTTTAGCAAGATTATTTGGTACTCATGAGATACATCCATTATGTGGCACAAAAGCAATGGTCACAATTGCACGGATATTTACAAGTCAATTCTTTTGTCACAATAGAACTCTTGGTAAGAAAAAGAAAAATGTTTAATTTTTACTAAATAATAAATACATATTTTATCGACTTGAAGAGACATTTCATACTCGTATGCAAATTATTAAACACTACTTTTTATCTTAACACGTTTGATCTTTTATTTAGATTTGTAAATACATATACCCAAATCTATTATATTATAACATCTTGCTTTTCTTTCATTATTTAAAAATACTATCGTAACGAAATATAAAAATTAATGCTGAATGAAATAATTTCTATAATTATTATAGTTATGATATTGGCAAAAACACTGCTACTATTACAGCTTAAAAAATAATAAGATCTCTGAATTATAGTGATCAAATTTAATATAATATTATTAATGTATATTTCGCAAAATGTAAAAATGAATTTATTTTGTGTTCAGAAGATATATTTATATTACACACTTATTACACATCATTTATATCTATAGAACCTATATTACATACGAGAATTATGTTGGTAAAATAATTTTTAGATTTTGATTCTTTTTCTTAGTAAAAAAAACAAAAAAAACAAAAAAAGAAAAAAAAAATCGTTTGATGTATTTATAAAAATAGACTATTACTATCAATATCATCGTAATGCAATGACATCTGTGTATATAGAATACATGTATACACTTAATTTTTTGTCAAGTACATACAATTTTATAATACTGTTATATTTTCATTTTAGCTATCTATTTCTATTTTATGAATTTATAGTTGAATTATAATTTTTTATTTGACTACGTTAGTTTTGTATCATTATACATCATTACATCATGTTATGATATAGAATCTTTTTTTAGCAACAAACGTCGCATATGTCGCATCTATATATTTTCTAAAAAAAAATGTATACTATATCCTAGAAATAGTAAAGTACAAATAAATATATCAAGTTAAAAGCTTTTCATATAATATTCATTTTAATTATTATGCTTATAAGAGTAAATGTTTATATTTTTTATACTCGCTAAATTTTGTATTATTACATAAAGTTGCATAGCGAAAATATTTCTATCAACAATGTTGATTTTACATACTATGTTGTATTTACAAGATACAACGTATATAAATGTTTATCTATAAAGGAGCATTTGTTTAGTCGCGGCAACCTCTGTAGTTGGATTAATAACTGTGTTTAGATACACAATAATATACACAAAACATAAACGTTTAGTAAATCATTTACTAAACGATTCATGTGCAGCATCTATATATTACAGATTTTGTACAATACTATGATGGTTCTATCGTAGATATTTATTGTAAAATTATAAATAATTGTTCACAATACAATTCGTTATGTTTTAAACACATTATTATAACCGATCTTTTTCGACTTTCATTAATACCCTATTAATATTGATGAACTTATAGAAATTATTTTTAATATTTATAATTATAAATTTATTTAATATACAGAAATTATACAAAATTAACTTCTTTCATAAAATATTTATTAAAACCATTAAATAATTACTTTATAATAAAAAAAAAATGTTTTTTCAATGGAATTACAATTATTATAATCTTGCTCATAGAAACAATAACAGAACAAGTAAAATATCTTCTAAAAAGTTATAAGAATTAAATGCATTTCAAAAAGTTTTTACTACTTCACTCTTGTTATACTTTTGTCGACAATTAAATTATAGTAATCAATATGGTCTATTACATATATTTTGTTGAGGTAATCAAAGTAATGTATATTTTCTTTAAATATGGTTTTTATACTTTTTTTCAACAAATATTACTTTTTTTATGATGTACACTACATTGATAAATGAAGTTTTTTCTTTGCCAATCAATCTAAAATATACAAACAATATAAACTTGCCCATTAAAAACTATAAATTAATTACTATATAAATTATTTTAACTTGCAGTATTTTTTTTTGTTGATCTGGTAGATATCGATGTTGTATCTCTATTTGCATATTTTTTATTATTATCTTGCAACCTAAAATATAAATATACATATACATACATACATACATACATACATACATACATACATACATATATACACACACACACACACACACACACACATATTTATATGCAGTGATAATTATGTTAAACACTTAATAAGCATGCATTATTATATAAAGTATTATGATTTATAAATACAAAGCATACCTTGGATTTAAGTTATAATTGTATTTCTTTTTATGAGAAGTTGGGTCAAAGAACATAGTTTTTTCCCAAGCAATATTATGAAAGATATTTTTTTCTTTAATTTCATTTTTATCCATATTATTTAAGGGATGTTTTTGTAGATTAAGTAATATCTTAGAAGAATTATAATCTTTTAGCTTTAAATTATGCGTTTCTAGAATTTGTGTTTTTTCTTCTTGTAGTTTTATCGGTTTATGTTGCGTTTCCATTGATGGATCTTCTATATTAGATACAAATTTAATTATTTGTAAAAGATCATTTGTTAATATTTTTTTCAAACGTAGAATGTTCAAGTATACTTTTTTTATCGTTGTCGGATATATTCACTAATTTTTCTGTTTCGCATATATCTTCTTTATCAATAACATTTAGTATTGTTTTTTGATTGATGTGATCATTATTTAGGTCCAATTTATTCATCAATGAGTATATTCGAGTGTGTACATTTGTTAATTCTTTAATACTTAATGACTACAATTATCATACATATTTTTTTATATTATTTACAGAATAAAAAATAAAAAAATTATGGTATTATAAATATCTATACAATGTGAGGCATTTAATATTGGAGAATCTTTACTGTTTGCTAATGAATAAGAAAATTTCATTGTAATCAATTTTTTATAGAGTATAAATTTGCCATGGGAAGTATATTTAAATGTTCTCATTTAAATGCTTCATTTCGTATATGCATATATACAAAAATATTTGTTGTTATTGAATTATACTTGTAACCAACTCTCAGAATCAAAAATAATTTTTTCGCCATTAATTTCTTCAAAATTCATTTTTAAATGTTCTATATTTTCTTTATGTTTCTTATGAAGTGCACTTATACTGCTATCGTATTTCTTTTTTAATATTGTTAATTTATCTTCATAATCTTCTTTATGAAACTATATTTGATATAAATGTACAAAAAATGCATTAATATATATTATATTATTTTATTTTATATAATGATATAAAATATAAGTAACAAACCTTAAGTTTTTTATAAAGATCACTATTTTCTTGAGATAAATCGTTTACACGGTTCTTAAAATTTTCTATTTCAAAGTCTTTTTTTTCAACTTCATGAATTAAATTCTGTATTTTATAAAGATCCTCTATTGTATTTTCTCTCTCTATTTATTTTGATTAATATTTTTCAATTATTATATATATATTATAAAAATATATAATTAATAATTATTGAAATAGATAAAGTTTAATAAAAGAAGAAATACTGACCTTTAAAATCTTTATCCACATTTTGTTGTAAATCAGATTTTATATGTGTATGTTCATCATCATATATATTTACTTTTTTTTTAAGATTCATAATTTTGTTGTATAATTCATTTGGTAGATTGTGCAATTTGTGTTTCAGTTCGTCATCAATAATAATTTCTTGTGTCAAATTCACTGATAATTTTTCTTTTAAAATTTCAATATGTTTTCGTATAACTTGATTTTCTTTTGTAAAAGCAGCTAATCTCAGTTCATTTTCTCTATTAATATTTTCATAGTTTAATAGTTCTAATTTATATTTCGAAAATTTGGTTTCTAATTTTATTATATTATTTTCGACTATCGAAACATCATCGTGGAGAATGTCTAACATCTTCATTTCGTTATTATGTTTATTTAATTCTATGATTGTCTTATTCAGTGATAAAATTTTCTTTTCTGCATCTTTTAATTTTTCGTTTATGGATAAGTTTGTATTTTCTAAATTATTAATTATATTTTGTCTTTCTGTCAACAGTGTATCGTAACAAAGAACTTTAGATGCAAGATTATGTTCATCAATCTCCTGTTTATCTTTCAAGTCTCTTATTAATTCATTATTCTTCCAAATGATTTCATTTGTATCTGTAAGTTTCTTTCGTAGTTTAATATTTTCTTCCTGTAATAAGTTCAACCTATAAAAGAACAATTAAATGTATATATAAGATAAAGGATAAAAAAAATAATCAAAATATTTAGTAATAACTTTATTTTTAATTGTTCAATTTCTCTCTCCATGTTATTTGTAATCATTATACTTTCATTTAAATTTTGTAATTGCTTTACTAATTGATTTATCTCTTCACATTTTTCTTTCAATTCGTCACTTCTTATACTACATTCCTTTAGTAATAAATTTTTATTATCAATAAGATTTTTGTTCTTAAATTTTAACTCATTACATTCTGTAATATACGCCGATAATTTTACATTATTTGATGTAAGTGTATCTTGTAATTCTTTTATCAGTTGATTTTTTTGATTCAGTTCAATATCAAGTACTCTGAAATTTTCTTTAATTATATCCCATTCTGATTTTTCTGGTTTTACACAATCACCTTCACCCATTCGAACCTTTTCTTTTAATCGAGAAATTTCGGTATCCTTTTCTAAAATCTTTTGTTGTTTTTCTACTACTTCTTTCACTATTTGTGTATGTTCATCTCCAAAACCTTCATAATTGATTAAGAATATATAATATATCAAATATTATTTTCTTCAAGTAAGTATATTTTACCTTGAAGAGCTGTAGATAACTCATTCATTTTTATAATGGAACGTTTAAATTGAATTGTAAAAATTTTATCAATGTACTCATCATGTAGATTTAACAATTCCTCATTAATTAAAGTTTTTTGCAACTCTTTATTTGAAGATATTATAAATGGTTTATGTTTTTCATAATTTTGTTTGTATTTATTATATAATTCATAAATTTGTTGCCTTTTAATATCCTTATCTATGAAGTTATAGTCATATAAGTTATAAAAGTATTGAGTTAAAAGATAAAGAAAATATACCTGGTGACCACACGATTACTGAGTTATTTTCCATTAAATATTTATAAAGGCTATGAATTTGTTTAATTAAAGATGGCCGTTCATTTTCAGTATATATCTGTAATTGCTCCATAAGAGATTGCATTTTTATAAGTGATCTTGATACTTCTTCGACTATAGTATTTTCAATATTTACATTATTATTGGTAGTTAATATTGATACTTCAGTCTATAATTTAATATTATTCAGGATATATTACAGAGTTATAATCGTTTAATATTTTTGATATAATTAATATATTATAATTATAAGTAAGTAAATTACTTTTGCTGAATTCCATGAGTCTGGTTCAGAAGTATCTTTATTCGAATGATTTTCAAAATCAATGTATTCATACATTATCGCATTATTAATAGTTTCAGTTTCTGCACAATTAAGTTGCATATTTGCAAATAGATCTTTTTGTGATGTCTGTGTTTTTTTGAACATCATTATATTTGATTCATCAACTAAAATCAAAATAAAAGATACATTTTTATTTCTATTTTTTAATGTTTTGAAGCAATTTATTTGTATTGTTAATAATATACCTTCTGAATTTGAATTAGATGAAATAAAGTGATAATTCAAATGAGAACTACATATAGATTCTTCAGAGTATTTCTTAACATTTTTTATGTGTTGTAAAGATTCTTTATGTTCCAGTTTAGATCTTTGTAATTCCTCCATTACGGTGCATAATGTACGTTTGGTTCGTTCACAAGTATCGTGTTCACATTTTACACGACTATCTTCATATGCGATTTTAAATTCTTCTAAATTATTCAAACTATTTTTTAACTTAATTGTGAAATTATTAATTTCTTGTTCCATACAATGAAGTTGTTCTTCATATTTTGAAATTGTATTATCTTTTTCTATTATTTCAGTTTGTAACTCTTCTAATATATTGGTCATTCTATTCTGTTTATAAATAATTATTACGTTATGATTATTGTAATATTTAAATATACATATAAATAATTGTCTTATATATTTAAAAAGACAGAGAAAGAAACTTTACCTCCTGATCATTATGAGTACTCGACGTTTGCTGTATTAATATCAGTAGACGCTTTATTTCATCCTCTTGATCACTAAGTATACATTTTTGTTCAAGATTTTGCTTTTGTAATTCATCTTTTTCACGTAAAACTTCTCTTAATTGATCAAGAGCAAATCGACAATTTTCTGCTTCTTTTGAAAGATGTTCCGTTTCTTTTAGTTTTTCCTATATGATGATGTGATTATTACAACGTTAAAATTTTTTAATTTTTCAATTCAGGATGTAGTATTATAAATTACCATAAGTGAATCTCTTTCAGCAAGTAAAATGGCAGTATCTTTAACATGTGATCGTAATTTTTCAATTTCTTGTGATTGTAAAAAAGAAACATCATACTTTTTATTTAGCTCTATTTTCAATCGTTCCATTATACGTGTATTTGTGTATAACTAAACAATAAATATTAATTTTATAATGCAATTAATAATTATTTATAACTATTCTTACTTTCTTTCTCATATCGTCCATTTCATTATTTCTCTGTTCATTTAACTTCATAAAATGTTCTTGTAAAATCTATAAGTAAAATAATTAGATAAATCAAAAAGGATTAACATTCTTATAAATAGTTAAGTAAAATTAAATTTTACTTTAAGTCCTCCTCGTAAAGTAGTCAAATTTTCATCCTTCTTCTTTAACATAATTCCTAAATTTTTATTAATTTCTTTTAATTCTTCAACTTCAGCTTCTTTTGCCTAAACAATGAATAAGCTTTAAAGTACAATTTAACAATATGTTCAAAATACATGATAGTAATGTTAACTTACACCAAATTCATTTTTTAATGCAATTATTTCACTATCCTTTTGTATAATAATCTCTTTGTGAGATTTTACATAAAATTCAACATCGAATTCACTTTCGGTAATACTACTAGATTCAGATTTACTTTCAATATGATAAGATTCAATAGAGGAATCTTTTCGTATATATTTATCTATAGGAATATTTATTTTTCGTTTCTTAATTCCATAATTATTTTTATAATCATATTTATACGTAGATATTTGTGATTCAGTCTATATAATGTAATTATTTAATTAATTAAAAATTATTGAATTAATTAAAAAAAATAATTACATATTGTTATAAATAAATATATAAGTAAAGCACACATACACACATACATACTCTGTTCAAAGATATTTTAGTTTCGCTAGATGTTGTATATTCTGTTTGACAATCAGTCTGAGTTTCTGTCTCATTAACATCCCATATCACTTGCACAGATATATCAGCATATTCTATACATGCTTATTAATATATTCAATCATTATTTATATGAAATATACAAACAATTTATTATTTTAACTAACTTACCAACTTGGGTATATTTATCTTCTAAATTTGTAAGAGTATCTGTTTCTACATTTAAATGTTTATTTCTTTTAAAATTATCATGTTTTGAGGTAAAATAAATTGATTTTAACTTTGGCAATAAATATGTAGCATTGCATGATAATGAATCTATGTGATCGAACAATGACAAGCCTCGATAATATCTATCATTATATTGTATATTTTTTTCAGAATTAATTTGGATGGATAAATATGAATTTAAATGTGGCAAGGAAATAGATTTATTGACGATTTTAAAGTTTTCCTTTAATGACGTTTTCAATATGGTTTTATTCTTATTTTGTTTTTCTTTTTGATAATTTGTGATAAATTTGTCATTCTTCAAAAAGAAACATATTACAGTAAAGCATTGCATTTTTCTTATAAAATAGTTGCATGAAAATAAATATATGTTTACATTGTATAATATACATACATAAGTTCGTAAATGTGTTTCTTGTTCGTTTGTTAATTTAAGAGATTTATATTTTTGTAATTCCTTACGAAGTATTTGGAGTTCATTTTGGGCTTGCGAAGTAAGACCTATGATGTTCTCAATAACTACATTAAACGGTATTATTTTCCCAGACTATAATATAAGCAAATATTTAAAATTTAATAATAGAATGTATGATTTACATAATATTATTAGATAAGAAATAAACAAACTTTAAGATGATGTATTTAAATAATAGCTAATGTTGATTGTCAATACAAACCGGAGTAGCATGTTCTGCAAGTTCACGAAAATATTGTGAGGTCTCTAAAGGATTTGAACTCCAAGCTCTAATATCTGAACAAGATTCGTACACTTTTAAACGACCCTCTAATCGCTTTTTTGGTACAATATAATCACCATAAGCCAATGACATATTATTATTCTGTCTACCGGTAAAGAAAACACGAGGTCCATGCTCTACATAAGACATCTCTATTATTTCCTATTATCTTTATCATGTATTAATATTTAAAATTTGTGATCTTTTATCTTTTTCTCCATTGACTACTATAATTATTTAAAGTTATTTTTTGGAAAGATTAATTCCGATTCATTATGTAAGATTCATTAAATAAGAATCTTAGAAATGTCACATTGTTTGTTTGTGCGCCATAGTAACTATATCAAAAAACCAAAACATAATCACTGCTTAAACGATGCTGAATAGTAGGACAAATAAATTTGATAAAGTATAGTAAAATATTTTATTATAAGCTGTCATTAAAAATAACTACATTATTATAATTAGTAATAATCATTTAATGCGTTTTGTAAATTAGTTTTTTTTTCTGTTATGAAAAATAATTTGGAGATGATAAGGCTTTTATGACAAATAACAAATGACTAAGGTGTTTTATGAAAATCTTAATATCTATTAAGTAATATGGTATCAGAATACTGACTATATTTCAAGTTATATACTCTTTCACATCTTTAATATATATTCTAATTAAGTACAAAAGCTGCTTGCTTTAAATGACATATACAGTATATTTATAGAATAATTCAGCAACGAGATTTCTACATCCCTTCTTCTCATTTACTTTTTCCATAATATTAACGAAATAAGATTTTATTTTATTGCTCTTTGTTAAATCGAACATAACTCATTGCATCTATAGACACACTGTGTACATAAACACACGATAATTTTATACATATACTATATCCGTCCACCAAAATTTTCACATGATTTTATTTAAAAGATATTCTGGCTTATATTCAAATTACACTGATTATAAATGTTATTAACGTAAATAAAAGTTATATTCTCTGGAGTATAATATATGATACATGATATGTTAAACCTTCAATACTACAATGGTAGAAAGAGTATCCATGGCAAAAATTTATAGTGAACATAAAAAGTATTTATATAGCAATTAATTTTACTTAAACTTTATATTATGTTGTAATTATATAAGTAATAAGATGAAATTAACTGTTCTACAAATACTTTTTATGTTTACTATATATTAAATAATATAATTTTAATGTGAAAGTTTAAATACAATAAAGAACAATTGAATAACAAGCACTGAATATAATTTCTGTAATTCACTTATTTATACATCTGAACAAGAACAAAAAATTGCTTCATCGAATGTATAAAATATTTTTTTTTGCAGTAATGAAATTATGTGCTCCATTGTACTAAAGAAGTGGAATGTGATATTATTCACACTATTACTTTTTAATCAATGAGGAAATAATGGAAGAGCACATGATATTTTATATGCACAAGTTCTTAATTTGCCATGTTTCATAATTTTTATGCCTACTAATTATACAATACATTATAGCTCATACCTAACTCTCAATTAGATAATAAATAACATTCATAAAAATGGAATTAAAATTCAAAAACTTCAACACTTTCAACATGTTGTAGAATAAACAGAGTAGATACACGAATAGGCGTGTATTGATATCCCATAATATTCAATATATTCATGTAAAAAATGATATTTGGAATGATTTACATTTAAGGCCACTCTGTTACAGTACACCTATTTATCTGATTAAAAATATGCTCCCTCTGTATGTTTTTTATTAGTATACCAGTTGATAATCAATTATTTACAATTCTGTTATTATATAAAGACCTCTTTTACACATAATGATAATTTAAATTATTGAATTTAATTTTTTGCATTATATACAAGTAAATATTCTTAAAAGCAAGCAAATTATTACAATACGATCAATACCAATATTTATGAGTGTCTTTTTCCATTGCATCGTCTAAGTTATGCTATAAAATATAATTTAGTAAAACTAAGTACTTCTATAAAAAAGAAATTTAATTTTTCCTCATATTGATCTACTTTTTAAGTAGTATCAAATGATTAAGTACATCATTAAAGTTTTAATACTTGTATGACTGATTAACATGAATGAGAGTATGATGTAACATGCATAAAAATGAATTGCATATTTTGTGTTTTACTTCTTATTATTTTGTATTTTCTTTTAATTAATTCGTACGTATTTATGTAATGAGTTCTTTCTAATAAGTATAAACAAATTCTAAGGAACACATAACAAAATATATATTTTTGCACTTGCAACACATTTCTCTCTTTGATTACTATTTTTATATCACAACCTTTTTTATCAGTAGATACTTTTTGTATATATATATATATATTGTATTTTGTTTTATTAGATATTAGAGTAAAATGAAAAATCTATTAGTTTCTTAATAATAATCAGGCACTTTTTAAAAATTTATGAAGTAATAGAAGTAGCAAAAAGATAGTTCTTGAATAATATTGCTTTGACTTTGTTTTTATGTCATGGTAATATTTTATAATAAATTACTATTTTTAATTGATATAAGTGTAAATTTGATTGTATGTATGTGTTCATTATAATAATGTATATTTATATTCTAATGAATTTTATAAAGTACTATGCTAATTATAATATTTACTTGCTATGTATCAAAAAAGCAATGTATATATGTGTCCTTGCTTAGAATTTATTTTCATTAATTTAAAGGATTTTTATTTTTATTAATTTAAGGAATTTTTACACATCACTTCTATTATTCATAAATACAGTCAGAGACAAAAATAAGTAGACAAGTACAGAAAATAGATAACGATGAAATTTGATCGAATTAACATGATTGTTATATACTTAAGTTTTATTTATTATGTATTCTTATAGTATATACATTATTCTGTAACTAATTGAAATTCGTATTTAAATTTTTGTATAAATAAACCGTACTTAACAAAAATGTTAACTATTTGTTAAGAAACAAAAATAAGTGGATACATAATACATAATAAATAAAATAGATAATAAAATTAATACTTGGTATTCACGTCTCTCGCTTGAATTACTAGATCCAAATGTCGTCGAACACTTTTTATTAAATTTTCAATATAATCTTTATTAATATTTCTAAATACTGATTGTAAACTTCTGATAATCCATCTTATTGTTTCGCTTTCACATCTAGTAAACTCCATAGATTCTCAGTAGGATTTAAGTCAAAACTTTCAAAAGGCGACAATACCAAGTATTAATTTTATTATCTAGTTTATTACGTATTGTATTATGCGTCCACTTATTTTTATCTCTTGACCAATAGTATAGCTTGTTTACACAAAAATATAAATATGAATTTCAATTAGTTATCATTATTGAATAATATATATCCTACAAGAATATATAATAAATAAACTTAAGAATATAACAGTCATATTAATTTAATTAAACTTCATTAATATGTATTTCCAGTACCTGCCCACTTATTTTTGTCCCTGACTGTATATATATAAAGTTAAGCTATTATTAAATTAAGAAAATGTTTATTTTTTTGAAAGACATTTGCATGTAAAAAATACTTTATATTATCTTCTAATTTTCAATATTTTTTTTTAGTATGTTATATATATAGATTATTATTCAAGATATATAAAAACAGTTTTAATAAAAATGGTAATATTATACAAAACTGTTTTTATAATTACTTTGCTGCCTTTATTGTCAATGACATTATTTATTTATACTATATGTTTCATCGAGTGATTTCTTTTTTAATTTTTCATATAAGCAAATATTGAATATTTAGAATCAAGGAAATATTGAAATTTCGTTACTATCATTACAAATAGCAAAAGAATTACATAATATTAATATTTTATATTATATAGTATAATATAATATAAAACAATACATAGATTTAAGAGAGCACAAAATATACAACTCTGTTCATGATAGTAATGTACCTCAATACTTTCATATCATGCATGCTAATCTTTTGAAATGATATAATTCAATTTTTAGTTTACCTTTTATCTACAGATGCAAAACCCCCTGGTCGTGATTAAAATGATTTTGATGATGATGATGTTGATGAAAATGATGATGTTGAGATACAGATGTTGCTGCCTCATCATGAAGTGTGACACCTGTTAAATCTAAAATTTCATCTGCATCTTCATCACTACCTGTAGCTGCACTTTGCGTTGATTGATGACTTCCTGATGATAATTGGCTATTACGTGAAAAGGAACCACGCCGTGGTGCTGCAAGAGCGGCTCGTTGGTTGGCAGGTTTAACTGTTATTATGAGGTTTGAAGAATTTGCTATCATCATATCAGTGACCTAATTAACATGACAATTTATATCGTACATATATATACATATATATTATACATTTTTAAAATACTTATATATTATACAATAATATCAGAATTATAACCTGATCAAGAGTCTTTCCAGCAACTTCTATTCCATTAACTTCTAATACTTCATCATTTACTGCTAACAGACCAGTGCTTTCTGCTAAACCACCTGGTACTAATCTACTAATAAAGACTCCTGGTACTTTTTCAATTCCACCTCCAGCTGATGGTGGCAATATTCGAAAACTTTCACCATCTTTAATATAGAAACCTAATGGTTTATCTGACCCATGTTTTAAAAGTCGAACACGGCGACAAGTTTCAGGTAATATATCCACATCAATGATCGCAGATACCTATTATTTATACAACAATATATTTCTTTCTAAATGTTATGTTTATTAAAATCATAATCTTGGTTTTTAAATTTATAAAAGAAACTTATAAAACTTAATATAATTTACCTGCCGAAAATCATGTGGATTTGATATTGCCAAAGACTTTGGTTTGCCAGGAGTACCACCAAGTATACTTGAAATTAAATTTTTTGGTTTCATTGTACCATATCCATTTATATCTTCCAATCCATCACCTAATAAATATTTTCGTAGTTTATTAAGTGAAGGAAATTTAAAGAAAACATATGAAAAATATACTATTATGTAGAAATTTACCTTTCCTTTGTATGAATATTCTAAGAAGTGGCTTTGCAGCAAGTAATGCTCTCGCCAAATTGTTGTCATTGTTAATAGGCAGTAAATCTCCATCTGTTGGATCCGTATACCAAATAAGAAAGTTTAATTCAGGACCAATATCATGACGTTCTGCTAATAGCTTTCTAAAATCTTCATAACTGATAGGCTCATTTCTTCGAACTGAGAATCTTATAATGTCAGCATCAAACTATAAAATGATAAAATAATAAATATATAGATATTATTTATACATACTTTTTTTATATATTTTATTAAATTACATATTTTAAATTCAATGTTATATTTAATGTTATATGAGTCATTGATCCATTAGACTTTCCATTCATTTTATTCTATGATATTCTATATGTATTTCTAAATTTCTAAATTACTTATATGAAAGTATTTTGTCTTATTTTACAGTATATTTTATTTGTTGTTCTTTCTTATTAATAATGGTAATTTTTATTATCTTATAAGTGTTACAAGACACATATAAGTATTATAAAAGATAGATATAAACATCGAATAAAAAATCAACACGAATGAAAAGTCATATAAAATTGGAATGACATGGAACGTGATAATCCCTTTAAATAACGTACTTTGAATATAAAATAATTACATTTTATTTATATTCTATATTTCTCCAAAAGATAATAAAAAAAAGATAATGTTAATATATTAACGATAAAAATTAATTAATCTACAAATCTAACTTTTACATTAGTTAAATTTTCTCAGAAAACATTCTTAACAGCTCCATTGTTGATTACAGAGGTATGTAAAAATCGAATTACCTTACTCTTAACAGCTACAATACCATTGTCAACTTGATGTTGAATTTTGCTCTTTGACATGATCTAAGGCAGTGAGAAGATATACGTAATAATATACGTAACAGTATTCAAAATTCGAAAATGCTGTAAAACTTTTGATCTTATGGATCTCGATAGGTCATGAATGTTTGCGTCGAAAAATAACGCCCTCTGCATATTTGCCACACTTCTTCAATCCTAAACCAAATAGTATTAGTTAGAGTGGTTGCATGAGATGTAACACAATACACACATCACACACACACACATATATATATATAAAAGAAACAAAAATAAACAAAACAATTTTATAGTTAAAAGTTAAATATGATTGGTCGAAAAAAAGATATTTTCAAGAATTCAAAAAAGATTATTATTATTATTATTATTATTATTATTATTATTATTATTATTATTATTATTATTATTATTTAAATAATTAGATAATACTAACATTTATTAAATTTTTAAATATTACGAAGTAATTGAGGAAATATAAATATGAATAATTTCATTGGTTGAAACGGTGTCTAGTTTTTGAACCAATAAGAGAATGTTATAAGCGTCATGTTTTATCGAGACCCCCCACACATCGCGCGTGGCTTCTGTAGGAAGTGGGAGCTTCTTTCGCCCATCTTACGCGTTTTCCGTTGGGAAAATGGGCACCGGCTGTCATTTCGTTGATAAGTGTTGATAAAAAAATCGTTAGAAAGAGAAACAAAATATTAATTTTGAATCGAGCCGTAATGAAATTATATAACGCGATAATCGTTTAGTAGATTGACGCCAGTAGTGTCTATGCATTGCACTAAGAACGATGCCTTTACAGTGCCATGAAAATCTATGTTGCCTCACTGTTTACAGTTTTTATTTTTCGTGAAATGCAAAGGAAGTAGCGCATTTTACGTGAAAATACGCATTTCTTATATATTTATTTGTCTTGGGGTGGGGGGTGAAGTTCGTGACTGCAGCTGACAGTTTTCCCGTCACGTCGCACATATCGAGGACTCCAATCTTTGGTCCTACACATCGCCACTCGTATTGAAGCTTGCTGGATTCTTACGGGCAAGGTGAGGGCTAACCGTAGATACGTAAATGACGATATTCTATTAATTTTTTTGAATATGTGAAACCTTTATTTTTCTTTGTTCTTTTTCTTTTTTCTTTTTTTTCTTTTTTTTTATTCCTTTTTACGAGCTAATCGTAAACAAATGGTATTAGATTTATTACGTATACATACGTACGTGTAATCTATATATATATAAATTTAAGATATACAGACAATTTGTTATTTTTTTTTTTTCATCAGGCGTCACAAACAATTATAATCCAGGTTAGAGTGAGTGTATATGTAAGAGTAATTAAAAATATGATCATGCAAAATGCATTCACAATTCTGTTATTCATACAGTATCTTTGTTGTTTAGTTGTTCGTGACAATCAATGATTGATCAGTAGGATTATATATATTTTGAGATTATATATACAGACACATACACGCGCGCGCGCACACACGCACACACACGAACACGAACACACACACACACACATACATACATACACACACACACACACACATATGTATGTATATAGATTTGTCAATAACATTTTGTACATTTAAGTCTTAGTTATTTCAAAATATATGACAAATATATATAATATTAAATATTTTGTAATTTGTATTTTAAAAATAATATGTTTTTCCTAAATTTTTAATTTCATATAAAATATTTTTTTTTTAGATACAACAGAATGGGTTCCAGTCAACAATTTTCTCTTAGATGGAATAATTATTTAAAACATATTACATGTGCTTTTGATACGTTAAGAACGGATGAAGATCTCGTTGATGTTACATTAAGCTGTGAAGGCAAGCGGATCAGAGCACACAAAATGCTCTTATCAGCATGTAGCACATATTTCAGAGATCTTTTTAAGGTAATTTTGCAATGATAATTTTATTTTTTATTATCTATATCTTTTATTTATTATTCATTATAAATAATCGATTTCTATATAATTTCTCTATTGTATAACAGGAAAACCCATGTCAACATCCAGTTATAATATTCCGTAATGTAAAATTTGATGACTTAGCAGCCTTGGTTGATTTTATGTATCAAGGTGAAGTTAACGTCGTTCAAGAACAACTTGCTAGCTTCTTAACAACAGCAGAGTTGTTGGCAGTTCAAGGCCTCACTGATGGTACAGGGAAGGATAACGATGGTTTAGTTGAGGTTGGTATAAATATAACTAATTTATAAAAGTTGTGGAATATATTTTTATTGTATATTTTTAAACAAGAGTAATAATAATAATAATAATCTGGTTAAGTGAGCATATACTTAAATTTCTGATTATATTGCAGGATGATTTAGAAATTCCCAATGAACCAGAAATACAATTACAGAATTCTTCTATAAAATCTACAATTGATGCCAAAAGAAGTAAGTCACCTTCTTCACCCATGCCATATCATGCAGTTGAGTTGCAAACTGAAACTCCACCTACAAAAAGACGAAAATGTCGTGATAACACGAATACGAATGCGGATAAAACAGTCAGCAATGCATTATCTGGAAAAGACTCAGAAAATAAGATATCAGATAATCAAACAATACCTGGTTCAGATCCTGTTGAAATAATTCCTTTGATGCCAAATCTAAAGCTAGAAATGCCTGAATATTTGGAACAAGATGGTAGTAGTTGCAGTTATGAAGAACAAAGTATAGGAGATAGTTCATTGAACAAAATTGGAATAGAAGATACACCATCTAACACACCTGATCATGATCAGAAACCAGACATTACTCAAACTTTTTATACGAGTAGTCAATCTGTTTCTGATAGTTTGGATAGTAAACATCAGTCAGCAGATGTTGGTAAGCACTTTTATTAATATGCAAAAATACTCTAAGAAAGAAGTACTGTTCCAGTACTTCTTTCTTGCTTTTAAATTTAAAACAATTGTTATATTTCTTTTATATTTTGTAATAATTATGTTGTTCTTTTTCTCATTAGGACATCTATTGTCAAAACCCAGTACTTCCGGAGAAAGGCTAGCACAGGAAGCAGTACAGGGTAAGTGATTGTACTTATAATTTTTGGAGCATATATTATCCCTAAAAAGGATGATTTTCTTTCACATTAACATTCTGTGAGTCATATGTGAGAGTTGATCTTTATTTTAACATTTTAATTATATTAAATTACTGCTTATAATTGATGTGTGTGTATGTGTGTGTGCGCGTGCGCGTGTGAGAGTGTGCGTGCGCGCGCGCGCGCGCGCGTGTGTGTGTTGTAAATATAAGCAGTAATTTAACATAAATTATTTAACAAAATTTAATATATATATATATATATATATATATACACATACAGTGTTTGTATATAGTGTTTGTTTTTAAGAAATATAAACTCAAAGAGTATCTTATTTAATGGTAGGGATAAATTTCTGACATTATTCACAAAAAGTATGATAAGTAGAGAACAAAATAATTATTAACTAAGAATAAAATATGACTCATATGAAAAAGAATGTGTTATTATCAACGTGGTTGCTCTACCATATTTTTTCTGATAATCAGAAAGTATATTTGATATTTTTTTACGAACTATATCTTATTTTACCATATGCTTAACTACATATATTTTAATAAGTTAAATAATAACATACATATATGCGATAGCTATATTAAGTGGTATAGCAACAGAATGTTTAACTTGTACTCGCATATTGCATATATATATATATATATACATATATATATATGTACAATATAATGTTATTCAGCACATATATATCGATAATAATAAGATATTTTTTATATTAGTGTAACATTATTTATTTAACCCTTTGAGTGCTGTGGGCGTATATATGGGCTTAGCATAAAATTCTCATTATGGCTTATGAATGCATATATACGTTCAGAGTAAACAATTTGTTTTCAGTGCTATAGACACGTATATGCACTCAGAGTAAAAAGTTCTATATAAGTTACCGGACATCAGTGTATTCAATATCTCTCATTTACACATTTGTGTTCTTAGTTTTTTAGCAATAGTTTCAGTATATTTTCTATTTCCGTTAGAAATACATATCTGACTTCACATTGTAATTTGTAGTTCTTGTACCTGTGAATATGGCTCGAATAACTGAAGAACGTGTAATTGAAAAAAACAGTGATACAGAAAATTTAAGGAAATACCCACAGGATAGGGTAATAGTAGGCAGAGGAAATAAAAATTTCGGAACCAATATATTTAGATTAACAGGAAGACATTTTCTTTCTGTATATGTTAGCAATACAGCAAAATCAAAGAGTGCAAGACGAAAATGTGTTGTGTGTGCAAAGAACAAGAAAAGATCGGAATCACGGTATGAGTGCAAAAAATGCGATGTAGGCCTTTGTATTGATAAATGCTTTGAATTATATCATACAAAAGAAGAATACTAATTCAATATATTACAATACTCAATATATTACATTGAATCAAAGTGCTATATTTTTGTTTACATATTATTAAATTAAAATTATTCAATGTTATATTATTTTATCTATAAATTAAATGTTTATGTTTATTAATAAATATTATTACCAGTTTAAAGAATATGATCGAATATTAGTAAATATGTCCTACACCCAGTTAATGCTTTATGCATTAGATATGAAATACTGCCCATACATAGCGCTTAATACTTCTGTTTTAATTTCATTCTCTCAGAGTGCATTCTAGTAGTGTTGTTCTGCACTTAAAGGGTTAAACATTTCTACTATTTGCATAAAAGACTTAAATATAATTGTTTAAATTAATTTGAAATATGAACAATTATATAGATATATATGTATTGCGAGTACAAAATACGGTTTTGGATGCCTTAATCCATAAAGTGTTAGTGTTATATTCATAAAGCCATTTCCTTTCATTCACACATAAAAACCATTCTATGGACTAAGGTTACGTGACAGAAATATAGAAACAATAGGAAGGACATTGATTCCTTGTTATTGTATCGTTAATTAAAATTGAAAAAAGTAGTTGTTTGATTAAATTCATACATTAAATTGTATAAATAATTGGTAGCCTGTGTAGCTTTGCATTACTTACACACACGCATACACACATGAGTGCTGTCAAATAAGATTTAATATTCAATTTCGGGCAATGGCAAAAACAATAATAAAATAGCATTTCAATAAATAATTTATTATTGTCTAAAAAAAAAAAAAGGAATATCAAAATGAGCTTCACTCTAACATTTGCATTTTGTGGATCTGATAACTTTCACATATCAAATATATCTTCTAGATTTTTTTCCTTATTAAAAGTTAAATTAATGTGAATAAGTATAATTAATGTGAATATAAGAGAAGTTAACAGTAATGTGTTACAGAAGAATTAAAAAGTTTTATCGAATATCTTTGTAGTGATAGATATAAAAATATAAAAATATTTCAATCTTACATCTGTCTTGATCCAAATTAGTTTAAATACATAATGGTCAATATATTAAAATCAGATTCACAGATTGATTGCACGAAAAATTATCGATACAGCAGCCTTATTAAAATATAAAAGAAGACAACCTTTCCTACCAACGTAAAAAAATTTTTTCTTCTTATTTTTTTTTATCTTTTTTTCCTATATATATATACGCAAATTGGTCGGATTATTTTAATATACGGCGTGCATGAACCTTTTTTTTCCATTATAAGTGTGTGGTATAGGTACTCTCGGGCGTAGGTTATACTATCGTAGATACTACTAGTAAGCATTGCCAAGTGCTGTATGTGTTCCGACAATCATCAACATTCCTTTAATAACTAAATCAAAACTACCATTATATTCCTCCTTTACGCACTAACTACAAGCACATCTTTGTGTATATTTTGGTAAATACTTTTAATATCGGTATATGGCAGTATCTCTTGATTTTTTCAATATTTCATTAAGACATTTGTTCATAAAAATATATATATTAAAGAAAAAAAAAAGAAAAGAAAAGAATATCACACGCAATTCATTTGCATGCAAAAGTTCTATTTAAATCCATGGGCATGTTACATATTGTGTACACAAATTTCTTAGAAAATTATTTTATATACGCGAGAAGAAAATTATTTTTCATATACACATTCGAAATTTGTTATTATATCAAGAAAAGAGAAATATTTTTTCTTATCGGATATTAATAATAATCTAGATTATATATATTAATGAAAACATAACTAATTGACAAATTTTTATGATAATATGCCATAGTATTTACGATTTGA